>NW_027707370.1:0-336 GCF_054177405.1 Leptonychotes weddellii | reverse complement strand
CATAGATCAGTGCCACACACTAGATTTTGGGCGTATTTTGGTCTGTTAGAAGAAAGTCCGTCCCAAAATTTAAAAGAAAGAAAAACTTATATATGTACAAAAATAAGGGTTAATACGATGATGATGGAATATGACTGTAAAGATGATAATTATAAAAGATTTTATAAAAGGAATTGATAAGTTGGTTGAAAAAGGAAAGAAGAGGATTAAAAAAAAAGAGAATGTGATCAGGCCGGAGACTTGAAGAAAGCCATACACTAGAGATTTAGGGTATATTTTGATCTGTTAGAAGAAACTGTATCCCAGAATTTTAAAGAGAGAACAACTTACATATAT
>NW_027707369.1:0-336 GCF_054177405.1 Leptonychotes weddellii | reverse complement strand
GCCTGCATGCTCAGTTGTTAGGCATCTGCCTTTGGCTCGGGTCCCTGGTTCTCAAACTGCATCCTTTTTTTTATTATTATGTTATATTAATCACCATACATTACATCATTAGTTTTTGATGTAGTGTTCCATGATTCACTGTTTGTGCATAGCACCCAGTGCTCCATGCAGAACGTGCCCTCTTTAATACCCATCACCAGGCTAACCCATCATCCCACCCCCTCCTCTCTAGAACATTCAGTTTGTTTCTCAGAGTCTATAGTCTCTCATGGTTCATCTCCCCCTCCGATTTCCCCCCCTTCATTTTTCCCTTCCTTCAATCTTCTTCTTCTTCTT
>NW_027707368.1:0-336 GCF_054177405.1 Leptonychotes weddellii | reverse complement strand
TGGGGAATGGGGTAGCCCAGTGATGGGTATTAAGGAGGGCATGTGTTGGGATGAACACTGGGTGTTATATGCAAATATTGAATTAGGGAACACTACATCAAAAACTAATGATGTACTGTATGATGACTAATATAATAAAAAAAAAACCCTACTACTCTGAAGTAGGTACTGTGGCTACTTGAGGGTAATGGAACAGAAGCACAGAAAGTATCTAACTCACCCTACATCATCACATAGTAACAGAGCTCTAACAGAGACAGAGCTCAAAGTGAGACAATAAGATTCCAGCACCTACGTTACCTCCTACCATCTTCTATCCCTCAGCCTATAACTGTG
>NW_027707367.1:0-336 GCF_054177405.1 Leptonychotes weddellii | reverse complement strand
GAGGTTCCAGTGAGAGTGGATTAGCCAGGCACTCACTGAGGCTCTTTGTCAATAGCACTCAAGTTCCTTTATTGGCTGGATTGGATCTGCACAGAGCAGTTGAAAGGAGTAGCTCAAGGACCACAGGATTTAGCTACCCTACCCCGTTCCAGCCATAACTGATTGGAACGGGATGGACACCTTCCCCAAAAGGAGGATCTAAGTGCTGCTTCCTCTCCCTGGATTTTGGAATTGGGCCACCTAGTGATTGAATAGCTGGGGACACAATGGTACCAATGATCTCAGGGGTCCACAGCTGCCTTGTGAGGGAGCCAAGCTGAGTCAGAGACTCAAGGT
>NW_027707366.1:0-336 GCF_054177405.1 Leptonychotes weddellii | reverse complement strand
TAAAGATTTATTTACTTATATGTCAGAGAGAGAGAGAGAGCACAAGCAGGGGGACTGGCAGGCAGAGGGAGAGGCAGGCTCCTTGCTGAGAAAGGAGCCCAGTGCAGGACTCTATCCCAGGACCCTGGGATCATGACCTGAGCCAAAGGCAGATGCTTAACTGACTGAGCCACCCAGGCATCCCTGTGAATGACTTTCTGCTTAACAGATACAAAATGTTCTTGTTTGCTAAAATAAGACAAAGCACATAAAGATTTGTTTTCATCAATGATGGAGTCATTTTCTTCTATTCATAGGATATTGGTCACTTAATGCTCTTCTCTTTCTGGACTCTAT
>NW_027707365.1:0-336 GCF_054177405.1 Leptonychotes weddellii | reverse complement strand
CGTAGTGAACTTTAAAGCCCCAGAAGAAAGGCCCAGGGACTTAGTATCTGGGGAAAAAGAAACCTACAAGAAAATACATGCTCGTGTGACCAGTTGGTAGGGCAGGAGCTCTAAACATAAAAGCAAGGGAAGAAACCGTGTGCGTGCACACACAGAGTACATAAAGTTTGCATACGGATGCTAATCTTCACGTCAAAAACACAATGAAATTTTGGGCAGCAAAGTAGAGTAAACTTTACAATAGCTGTGGAGGAAATCAGTCAACGTATATGAGGAATACTAAAATCTATAAGAAAAATATCAATATCCCCAAAGGAAAATAGTAGAACAAACCTT
>NW_027707364.1:0-336 GCF_054177405.1 Leptonychotes weddellii | reverse complement strand
GGGAATGCAAGTTGGTACAGCCACTTTGGAAAACAGTGTAGAGGTGCCTCAGAAAATTAAAAATAGAGCTACCCTATGACCCAGCAATTACACTCCTGGGTATTTACCCCAAAGACACAGATGTAGTGAAAAGAAGTGCCATATGCACCCCAATGTTCATAGCAGCAATGTCCGCAATAACCAAACCGTGGAAAGACCCGAGATGCCCTTCAACAGATGAATGGATAAAGAAGATGTGGTCCATATATACAATGGAATATTACTCATCCATCAGAAAGGATGAATACCCAAGTTTTACATCAACAGGGATGCGACTGGAGGAGATTATGCTAAGTG
>NW_027707363.1:0-336 GCF_054177405.1 Leptonychotes weddellii | reverse complement strand
TCCTGTTTCCTGCAGGAGCCCTGGCCCCTGCCCCCCACCCCGGCTCTGGACGAAGCAGTGAGCCCCTCTCTGTGGACACCCAGGTCCTCTCGGGTCCAGGCCGAGGTCACCATGCAGAAGAGGAAGGTTCTCCTGGCCACCGTGTGGAAAAGGAAGGTTCTCCGTGTCCTCCACCTACCAGGAGCTGTCCCTGGCCACCAGTATCTTCAGGCCTTTCCCTACATCCCTCTCCCCATCCTTGACCCCTGTCGCCTACACTCAGGACCGTCCAGGCCCTTCCCCACTGTCTGCAGAGTGTGTCCAGCATGCACACTGGATGTGCACCTGTCCTTCCCT
>NW_027707362.1:0-336 GCF_054177405.1 Leptonychotes weddellii | reverse complement strand
GCCGAAAGGGCGCACATATTTCCCCGGACTCTGGACAGCCTGCCTTAACTCTGCAACCCTCTCGGGTAGATGCAGCCCAAGCCCCGCGTCTGGCCCAGCCCCACACCCCCCTTCAGGTCTGCCCAGTTGGGATTCTCTCTCACCCACGCAGCAAGCTCGGCACCCTTTGGTGTCCTGGATCTTGGTGGAGACCATGTTCTTCCTGCAGAAGAAAGCAGGCGTAAATGCGGAGGGACGGCAGGAAGGGGGCATCCCAGGGGTCCGCGGTGCCACTGGGAGCTGGTACCTTGCCAGTAGCCGGTGGGGGCTAATGTGAGCGATGGGGCTTCCCGCTCT
>NW_027707361.1:0-336 GCF_054177405.1 Leptonychotes weddellii | reverse complement strand
GCGCCTGGGTGGCTCAGTTGGTTAAGCGACTGCCTTCGGCTCAGGTCATGATCCTGGAGTCCCGGGATCGAGTCCCGGGATCAAATCCCGCATCGGGCTCCCTGCTCAGCGGGGAGTCTGCTTCTCCCTCTGGCCCTCCTCCCCTCTCTCATGCTCTCTGTATCTCATTCTCTCTCTCAAATAAATAAATAAAATCTTTTAAAAAAAAAAAAAAGGAATGCAGGGTCCCAGGCCCCTGCCCCAGACCTGCCAAATCAGAATCCGCATTTAACAAGATCCCAGATGATCGGTGTGTGTGCTAGATCTCCAGAAGCTTTGGGCTAGAGCTTTGAGCTC
>NW_027707360.1:0-6029 GCF_054177405.1 Leptonychotes weddellii | reverse complement strand
AGATGGACTCTGAAAAACAAACTGAGGGTTCTAGAGGGGAGGGGGGTGGGAGGATGGGTTGGCCTGGTGGTGGGTGTTGAGGAGGGCACGTTCTGCATGGAGCACTGGGTGTTGTGCACGAACAATGAATCATGGAACACTTCATCTAGAACTAATGATGTAATGTATGGGGATTAACATAAGAATAAAAAAAAAAAATATCCCTGGATGTTTACATATGATTGTCAAGTAGACTTTATGTTGGGTGTGTGGTTGTGTGTGGGTGTGTGTGTGTGTTGCTTTAAATTAAAAACTTTGAACTCTTTGTTCAAGAAGTAACCCAAGTTTTGTTCTTACTTAGTGAAAATTGCTCAAGTGTAAATCTAGAACATTTATTTGCTGTACATCTTCCTGAAAATTTCCATTAGATACAATAATCTATGTTGTTAATCCATATTAATATGCTGTACAAAGAGCAATATGTTTCTGATAGCAAATGGCCTCTTCTGCTAACACTGCTGGATGGAAAAACTCTTGCATTTTTTTTGAATGCTAACTTGGAATAAGAGCAGCTTTGTTATTCTGCCTCATATATTGTGCTTTCAGATGTCAGTTTTCTTTCTTTAAATCTCACCTTAAAAGAAAATTCTCTGTTCTTCAGAAAAAAGAGTATTCCCTGTGGAAATAATCTACACTCAAAATGTCATTTTTAAAAAATACGCTTTGAATCATTCTGTTGCATCCCCTGTTCACTTTTTGTTTTGGCTCACTGTATATTTGAAAGCTGCTAAATAGATCTTACTCAAATTTTCCAAAACAATTCTTTATTGGAAAAAGACCAGGAATCAGAAACATAAACTATTGGACCCCAAAATGCTCTTCCACATTTTAAGAATTTGATGAAGCTAGATGTTTAAAATAAACTTTTTCTCTTTTATGGATTAAACTAACTTTTCCATTGTACTTACTTGACATTTAATGTATGTTTTACAATTTTATAATTTTTATAAATATGACCTGCTTGGATCTTACATCCAATCTTGGAACCTGTAACCTGGAATGATAGCCTGATCCTACTCCTATTACCCTGTCACTTACTACATTTAAATTATGTGAATGTTAATGCCTGCAGAGCACTTTGAGATATTCAGAAAAAAAGTCCATTAATTCCAGATTTGTGATCAAAGATGTGAATCTTTTAAAAGGGAATGACAATTGGGAAAGCCAGGAGATAGAATTAGAAAAAGCATTTTAACCAAGGGGTGATGAAGAAGGTTATGAAAGTAGAAACAGAGAAAATAATATAAACAGAGATCTGAATCCAACATGATCCCTAGCATAACATGTCCAGGAGTGATAATAACAGCTGATAATGTTTTAAAATTCATATTCTTATCTGTCATAATTGTGCTTGAAAATCATGCGAGGTACTAATTAATAATACAGTAGCAGTGATGGGCTTGAGGTACATGACATTCTCCTAGAAATTTCAAAGGATGAGTGTAGTTTTCATGAAGTGAGTGTGAAGCATGTAAGCTAGTCTTCAGGCCATTACAATTGAGAAAGATGATTATATTAATGAAAAGGGACTTAATTAGAGATGAGCCCTTTGAGAGGAATTAGATCACTTTAATGAATATAACTACCTTTCTCACTGAATTAATCAAGGTTGAACTCTAACCAAAACCCCAGATCACTTGCTAAAATTCTGTCTGTGTCTGAAAACCAAATTTTGGATCTTAGTTTTCACATGGATTCATTATCCTGGTGTTCTCAAAATTTAGCTAATCCCCAGGAACGACTGCGTAGCTTAACAAAAAGATCCAGATTCATGGCCTCTACCCCAGACCACTAACTCACAATCTCTAAGATGGACTTTGGGAATCTGGCTTGCTTTTATAAACTCTCCAAGTGTCCAGGAACCCTTGTATGATAGAGATATGGCTCAAATATCAAAAAAATTTAGAACTTTCAGTAATCTATTAACAGTTGGTATCTGAAATAGCAATAAAACCTGTCAATTATTTTTTGTGTGCTGTGTGCCAGATATTGACATGAATTTTTTTTTCTATCTGCATACTAACACTCCTAGGAGTCATTATCCCCATTTTACAAACTAGAAGTTAAATAGCAGAGCAGGTCTGTACCTTGCCTAAGGTTTTATAGTAAGTAAGAGGCAGACCTGGAATTCTGTCTAACTCTGGAGCTTTCAAGCCTTTCCTAACAGCGTAGATACAATGTTCTGATTCTTTGTACAATGTCCTGGCCATGTGTATCAGGTTTGGTCCAGGCATATTTAGTTAAGAAGAGTTTCATATTTATTTACAGAAAGTTCCAAAAATGTTGGAGAAGAAACATTGTATGTTTTTAGGAACCTGGTATTAAAGAAAATGTCCCAGTGGTAAGCTTCTCTCTCTTTGCCTACTACTTTCTACTCTTCTTAGCATGCTGGCTAGGTTTTGGTCCATTCCCAACAGTGCAGATGGCTGTAGGAGGTATATCCCGGGACTACAGGGGAACAAGCTCACTGGCAATGTTCTATCGTTCTTCTTTAGAAAATGACCACTTGGCCTTTTCCACAACTAGGTAGAGCTCTGAAAATTGGAAGGAGGTTTGAGACCTTCCTCATTTCTGGTTCATACCTCTAGGTTTCCAGCAGCTCATTCCATGTTTGTGGCCCATGATCCATTCGTAAGTAAAGTTACCTGCAAATTTGATCTAATCTGTGTTGTATTGCAACAAACCACAAACCAAGAATTTCCTACTGTGGGTTTCCTATAGAAAGGCAATGCTATGAATAAAAATCCTATAAGAAATAAATCAGGCTTCAGAGAAGCAAAAAATATATGCATCTTTTACATATAAATGTCCTAAAATATTAAAGCAGAAAGGATAATAGAAAAATTCAGGAACATGGAAATGAATGAATTACGCTTGCTCATAAAGGAAAGGCACTGTTCTCAGTTTGCAGCAGACTTTTGGTTCCCAGGATCATCCTGCATATATGTTGAATTGCATTACTTCTATTTTTATCTCTCTGCTGCATGCTGTGCACTAAGTAGATATGGACAATTATGTGCATTAGTTTGGAGAATGACGATGCTTTTCTGGAAACCTGGCAGAGTGCTGGGGGAGCGTCTTTCTGATTCACTTGTTCCACTCTTGAAGTAGTCAGGCTAATTACATACAAGCTGGGTGTTTATAGTTTGGGGCCATGGACGAGGGGAAAATATTTTGGCTAATGTGTGCTGACGTCAATGGCTTAAGTCCCAGTCAGTTGAAGTACTCTTGTTGCTTAACAAATGCCTGCCTATTTTGTAGTTCAGTTTAGGAAATGCTGACAGTTGTCTTATAGGTTGTACTGGAAAGAAGGGCTCTGTCATAGAAGTAAAAAGTCCTTCTGAGCATAAGCAGTGTGTGTGGTTAACTTACATATGTCTTTCATGCAAATGTGTGTGTATTTAAATATTTATGGAATAATGATCAAATTTCTATGTGAGAGAGGAACAAAAGTAGCATTTAGATTGTAGCCTGGCTGTGTGGCATATATAAAATAGAGCTGCACTTGACCTGCCTCTAAGCTATCTGTATAAACTTTGTTTTTCTTAGTCAAATTTTTGTATCATATAAAAGTTCAATATTTTGAAAGAATGAAGAATCTTCCCTTCCCTGGCCTTCTTCCACATCCTGATCTAGTCTTTGGTAATATTTCTTCTTTAGGGATCTGTACTCTAGCATCATTTGAATCGTGGAGCAGAACAATTCTGCTTAAAATGCCCAAGAATAGTATGATGAAAATGTCAGCTTTCCAGAAATAGATGCAAACATTCACTTCTCCATGTTCATAGTTAAAATTAGCAAAATAAATGAAAATCATTGATTTTTATTTTGTTTTTTTTCCCAAGAAACTAAACCTTGCATAGGGATGCAGAGATGTTTAGAGATACATTTATAGTACAAGTCAAAATATGAAAAGAAATATAAAAATATTTAAGAACACATAATAGGAATTACAGAAGATAAACACCTTATCTTAGGAAGGCTCCCTTTCCATAAATTGGGTGGATGAGATACTCTAGAAACTTTCCAACAATATACTGGAAATCTGGATAGAATATGACAAATATCTTTTTAAATACACAGTTGGTCATGCAAGAAGGTAAGGTAAATTTCCAAAGAGCAGAGAATTAAAGGGAAAGTTTGAAATTACACTTAACATATTTTCCTATCCTGGGAAAATAAACCAGTCTCAGTAATCCCAAAGTCTTGGATTTTAATGGTTGCACATGTGAAAATAGTCAAGGTAGAACTATGCAAGGCAAAGTAAACCCCTGCATAAGCCAAAATCCTTTGGTTTTGTTGACTGTTTCTTTTGCTGTGCAAAAGCTTTTTATCTTGATGAAGTCCCAATAGTTCATTTTTGCCCTTGCTTCCCTTGCCTTTGGTGATGTTTCTAGGAAAAAAAGTTGCTGCAGCTGAGGTCAAAGAGGTTGCTGCTGGTGTTCTCTTCTAGGATTTTGATGGATTCCTGTTTCACATTTAGGTTTTCATCCATTTTGAGTCTATTTTTGTGTGTGGTGCAAGGAAATGGTCATTCTTCTGCATGTGGCTGTCCAATTTTCCCAACACCATTTGTTGAAGAGACTGTCTTTTTTCCATTGGGCATTCTTTCCTGCTTTGTCAAAGATGAGTTGACCATAGAGTTGAGGGTCCGTTTCTGGGCTCTCTGTTCTGTTCCATTGATCTATGTGTCTGTTTTTGTGTCAGTGCCATACTGTCTTGGTGATGACAGCTTTGTAATAGAGCTTAAAGTCTGGAATTGTGATGCCATCAGCTTTGCTTTGCTTTTTTAACATTCCTCTAGCTATTTGGGGTCTTTTCTGGTTCCATACAAATTTTAGGATTATTTGTTCCATTTCTTTGAAAAAAGTGGGTGGTATTTTGATAGGGATTGCTTTAAATGTGTAGATTGCTCTAGGTAGCGTTGACATCTTCACAGTATCTTTTCTTCCAATCCATGAGCATGGAACATTTTTCCATTTCTTTGTGTCTTCCTCAATTTCTTTAATGAGTATTTTAGAGTTTTCTGAGTACAGATTCTTTGCCTCTTTGGTTAGATTTATTCCTAGGTATCTTATGGTTTGGGGTGTAATTGTAAATGGGATCAACTCTTTAATTTCTCTTTCTCTGTCTTGTTGTTGGTGTATAGGAATGCCACTGATTTCTGTGCATTGATTTTATATCCTGCCACTTGACTGAATTCCAGTATGAGTTCTAGCAGTTTTGGGGTGGAGTCTTTTGGGTTTTCCACATAAGGTATTGTATCATCTGCCAAGAGTGAGAGTTTGACTTCTTCTTTGCCAATTTGGATACCTTTTATTTCTTTTTGTTGTCTGATTGCTGTAGCTAGGAATTCTAATACTATGTTGAATAGCAGTGGTGATAGGTGACATCCCTGCATCCCTACCGTGTTCTTGACCTTAGGGGGAAAGCTCTCAGTTTTTCCCCATTGAGAATGATATTCGCTGTAGGTTTTTCATAGATGGCTTTTATGATATTGAGGTATGTACCCTCTATCCCTATACTCTGAAGAGTTTTGATCAAGAAAGGATGCTGTACTTTGTCAGATGCTTTTTCTGCATCTATTGAGAGGATCATATGGTTCTTGTTCTATCTTTTATTAATGTAGTGTATCACATTGATTGATTTGCGGATGTTGAACCAACCTTGCAGCCCAGGGATAAATCCCACTTGGTTGTGGTGAATAATCTTCTTAATGTACTGTTGGATCCTACTGGCTAGTAATTTGGTGAGAATTTTTGCATCCATGTTCATCAGGGATATTGGTCTGAAATTCTCCTTTTTGATGGGGTCTTTGTCTGGTTTTGGGATCAAGGTAATGCTGGCCTCATAAAATGAGTTTGGAAGTTTTCCTTCCATTTCTATTTTTTGGAACAGTTTCAGAAGAATAGGTATTAATTCTTCTTGAAATGTTTGGTAGAATTCCCCTGGGAAGCCATCTGGCCCTGGGCTTTTGTTTGTTGGGAGAT
>NW_027707359.1:0-336 GCF_054177405.1 Leptonychotes weddellii | reverse complement strand
TTTTTTTTTTTGATGGAACAAAGTTGCATTTGAAAAGTGCCTTGAGGATACACTCTGAATGATTGTGTCAGCTTTCAGGCAGAAGTAAATGACAGTGGATGGAGAGCCAGAGCCAACACACATGGTATATCACTTTCTTTTTTTTTTTTTTAAAGATTTTATTTATTTATTTGCGAGAGAGAGTGAGAGAGAGAAAGAGCACAAGAGGGGGGAGCCGGAGAGGGAGAAGCAGACTCCCCGCCGAGCAGGGAGCCCGATGCGGGACTCGATCCCGGGACTCCAGGATCATGACCTGAGCCGAAGGCAGTCGCTTAACCGACTGAGCCACCCAGGCGC
>NW_027707358.1:0-336 GCF_054177405.1 Leptonychotes weddellii | reverse complement strand
TTTTAAGCCCCAATCCAAATAAACATAGCTCTAAATTACATGTACCACGAAGCTCCACCCTGGGAACCTAAAATGACACCTCCTCTATCTTCCCAAAAGAACTTTGTTATCATTCTGCCCATTATTATCTTGAGTTTCTTGAAGCCTAGACACATTTCTGAATTACATTCCCTCAGAGAGCTTAGCACAACTATCAATAAACAGCTACTCAATTGATGGCAAAGTGCGTTCACAGCCCAAATTACTAGAGATGCTAAGTAGATAAAATGTTCAGACTTCCGCTCTCCTGAGTGGGAAGAGCGGATATGGGAAGGGAGGACCATGGTTGGAGAGGGA
>NW_027707357.1:0-336 GCF_054177405.1 Leptonychotes weddellii | reverse complement strand
TCTTGGCAAATGTTATTGTCATGGAAGATTTAAGTTGAGGGACTGTTTGGGACTAGAAGATACTAAAGAGACATGACAACTGAATGCAATGTATGATACTTGATTGAAATGTTGACCCTCAAAACGATATCATTGGGGCAACTGGGGGAAATTGGAATATGAACTGTATATGGACTCAGATAATGTTATCATGCCACTGTTAAATTTCTTCAAGGTGACAATAGTAATATGGTTAGACAGGAGAAGATCCTAGTTCTTAGGAGATGCATTTCAAAGTAATTGGATGAAGAGTTTGGAACTTGAGTGGTTAGGCAAAAAGAAGAAAAAGGAGAGAGA
>NW_027707356.1:0-336 GCF_054177405.1 Leptonychotes weddellii | reverse complement strand
TGCCTCTGTCCTGTGGGAGCCTCGGTTTCTTCACCCGTAAACTAGGAGAGCCTGCCTCACAGTGCATGGCAAACAGAAGGCTCGCCTCAAACATTTATGTCCTTCCCTCCCACAACACCAGTATTTTTTTTTAAATTTTTTGTTATGTTATTGTTTATATTACATCATTAATTTTTGATGTAGTGTTCCATGATTCATTGTTTGTGCATAACATCCAGTGCTCCATGCAGAACGTGCCCTCCTCAATACCCATCACCAGGCTAACCCATCCTCCCACCCCTCTCCCCTCTAGAACCCTCAGTTTGTTTTTCAGAGTCCATCATCTCTCATGGTTCG
>NW_027707355.1:0-336 GCF_054177405.1 Leptonychotes weddellii | reverse complement strand
TGAAGCGGTCCTTTCACGCTCCCCACATTTGTTACCGGAGTGAAAAATGTTTGTAGTTGAATTACTAGTGGGTTGGGGGCTAGGGGGCAGGGAAATTCAAGTACAATATTCTCACACTGTCTTCTCTTTTCTCCAAATACAATGTTAAAACAGTGCCCTACCCTGGATGGAATGACAGAGTTGAGTACCAACCCTAAAACCTCTGTAAGGATGCAGGGCTGTGAACCCTATCCTATTTTCATTGAAATGCCAGCCTGGTGCAAAGGTTCTCTGTATATATTAATATTGCATAGGTCTCTGTCGTACCTACTCGAATCTGGAGCCTTAGCAAAGTGA
>NW_027707354.1:0-336 GCF_054177405.1 Leptonychotes weddellii | reverse complement strand
TGCGCCCCCTTACGTGACATTCTTGAGAAGACAAAACGGAAAGGTTGGAGAAGAGACCAGTGGTTGCTGGATGGAACTGGGGGTGGCAGGGTGGACAGGTCGGGTCTTTGGGGGTGAAGGTGCTGTTCTGTGGCCCATACCTGCCCCTGTTAAAATTCAAAGTCCATGTACCCAAGGTAAAAGGGTCGGCTTTACTGTCTGACAATTTAAAAAAATAAAAACTAGATGTGGGCAAATTGATGGAGTTCATGTAGCAGGAGTAATTTTATCACAAGGGTGAGTTCATGGAGTCTGTCATCAGAAGTTTATAAATGAAAGCAAATGTGTGTGGTGTTC
>NW_027707353.1:0-336 GCF_054177405.1 Leptonychotes weddellii | reverse complement strand
CTCCCTCCTTTCCTCCCCCCCACTCCCTCCCCATCTCCTTCCCCCCCCACCCCCGCTCCCTCCTCCCTCCCTGAAGCTGCCTGCCTTACCAGTGACCTCTGGAGGAGCCCGAGCCTCTGCCGGGCTCTTGCGCTCTGCACAAGAGGCAGCTCTGGCCTTGAGCCATACTGCCACCCCAGAGAGGCAGGACCAGCTTTTCCAGTGCTCTCTGCATGACTCCGGGTTGCCATGGCTGCCTACCAGATGTGTGCAGCTGGGTGAGGTCCACAGGCCCTGGCTGCCCACCATGGCGGGCCTGGTTGTGTGATTAAGGGGTGTTTTGGCTCCCCCGGGGTT
>NW_027707352.1:0-336 GCF_054177405.1 Leptonychotes weddellii | reverse complement strand
AACCAGTTGGTGAGCGTCGGAGTGGGAAGGTCTCCAGGATCAATGTGCACCAAAAGGCTTTAAGAAGTACATAACCATTGACCAAAAATACCACTTCTAGGAATTTTCCATAAGGAAATAACCAGAAAAGAGTTCAAAGATAGATACAGATAGATATAGACACAGGTACAGATATGGATAGAGATGTAAACAGAGATAACGTTGTGATATAATAAGAAATACATATTTTGGTCTTTATCCCAACTCCTGGTAGAGATTCTAAAAACTCCGTAATTTCTTTTTTTTTTTTAATTTTTATTATGTTATGTTAGTCACCATACAATACATCATTAGTTT
>NW_027707351.1:0-336 GCF_054177405.1 Leptonychotes weddellii | reverse complement strand
TTTTTTTTTTTAAGATTTTATTCATTTATTCGACAGAGAGAGACACAGCGAGAGAGGGGACACAAGCGGGGGGAGTGGGAGAGGGAGAAGCAGGCTTCCCGCTGAGCAAGGAGCCCGATGTGGGACTCGATCCCAGGACCCCAGGACCATGACCTGAGCTGAAGGCAGACGCTTAAAGACTGAGCCACCCAGGCGCCCAAGGACTTACTGATTCTTAAAGTAGTATTTATAATATCTCACCATAGTTCTACTTTTTATTACAATCTTCTTGCATTTCTAATTGTTTTTGTTTTGCATAGTCAGCTGCCATATTCATTGGATTATAATCTTTATTTA
>NW_027707350.1:0-336 GCF_054177405.1 Leptonychotes weddellii | reverse complement strand
TAATTTAATTTTTAGTAGTCTGTGTTTAACAGCCAGCTGACAGAATTCCTGAAAATGTAACAGTAAGCTCTTGGGGGTCTTGATCCTGTTCTAGGCGCCTCTGGCTGGGAGCAGGGTGCACTGGGGTGGCAGGAGGTCAGAGGAGGCTCCTGTATCCAAAGGCCGCTGCTGTGTCTGTCCTGTTGCAAAGGAGGACGTGGTGACAGTGGGGAAGGTCATTTATTGGGGGACCTCAAGCCCCGAGCCCAGCTGCAGGCTGAGAGCAAGCTTGGGTCTGGCCTCAGCAGAGGACAAAGGATCGGTGAGACCCCCCCAGGAGTCTCAAGACCGTGAGGC
>NW_027707349.1:0-6030 GCF_054177405.1 Leptonychotes weddellii | reverse complement strand
CAACCCTCTGCCTCAGAGCAGAGAGACCTCAGTCTGTTCTTCAGTGAGCTCTCCAGGCCACACCATCTCCGTTTCTGTCCGTGCTGCTATAAACTGCAGCGTCCTGGGTTGTGCACCCCTCTGCAGCGCTCCCAGTCCTGCCTCAAGGTCGGGGCCTGTCTCTGCCCTTTGTGCTTCTAAAACCACCAGCCGCTCCCAGTTCGCCCACGTGCGAGACTCCGCCACTTGGGGTTCTGTCCGGGGGGGGGCTGCGGTTCGCGTGCATGCGACCCCACCAGTCTGGTTTTCCACCCCGGGGGGCTGTCCTAAAATTCTTTCCCGATGCTACCGGTCTGCGAGTCTGTG
This sequence comes from Leptonychotes weddellii, assembly GCF_054177405.1. NCBI lineage: Eukaryota > Metazoa > Chordata > Mammalia > Carnivora > Phocidae > Leptonychotes > Leptonychotes weddellii. Next base: position 5,685 of record NW_027707349.1, on the reverse strand, counting down.
CCCTGACCACAGCGCGTGAGGCTGTCACTCACCAGCGGTGCAGGATCCCCATGGCCAGGCACCCTCCCACTAACGTTTATCCTCCGATATCTGCCCACAGAATCATGGCTCTCCGCTTCGTACCTCAAAACCAACCGCCTGCGATATTCTGTTTGTAGAGATCCAGATCTTCTTACATCTCAGGCTGGTTTCATGGGTGCCCAGAGTGGTCTGGTAGATATCCAGCTCAATTCCGGGGACCAGTTGAAATAGGGGTCCCTACTCCTCTGCCATCTTTCCCCCCTCTCTACATCATTACTTTTTGATGTAGTGTTCAATGATTCATTAGTTTTGTATAACACCCAGTGCTCATCACAACAGGTGCCCTCCTTAATACCCATCACTTGGCTACCCCATCCCCCCCACTCCCCTCCCCTCTGAAACCCTCAGTTTGTATCCCAAAGTCCATAGTCTCTCATGGTTTGTCTCCCTCTCTGATTCCCCCACCCTTCAGTTTTCCCTTCCTTCCCTTATTGTCCTCTGTTCTATTCCTTATGTTCCACATACAGTGAAACCATATGATAATTGTCTTCCTCTGCTTGACTTACTTCACTTAGCATAATCTTCTCCAGTTCCATCCATGTCGATGCAATTGGTGGGTATTCATCCTTTCTGATGGCTGAGTAAAATTCCATTGTATATATGAACCACATCTTCTTTATCCATTCATCTTTTGAAGGGCATCTTGGCTCCTTCCACAGTTTGGCTATTGTGGACATTGCTGCTATGCACACTGGGGTGCAAGTACAGTACTTCTATTTTTAACTTTTTGAGGAACCTCCATACTGTTTTCCAACGTGGCTGTACCAGCTCTTTTGCCCATTTTTAATTAGATTATTTGCTTTGGGGTGTTGAGTTGTATCAGTTCTTTATATATTTTGGAAACAAACCCTTTATCAGATATGTCATTTGCAAATATCTTCTCCCATTCCATAGATTGCCTCTCAGTTTTGTTGATTATTTCCTTCACTGTGCCGAAGCTTTTTATTTTGATGTAGCCCATTTTTGATGTTTGAATATAAACAACTTTCGAGCCCCATCACTACCTTTTATCCCTTTTATCCCATATCTGGGCAAACCAATAAGAAAACATAAGCATTCTCTTCCTTGGCATTGTGAGGACCTAAAACCACAAAAACCCTAGCCCATGCTCAGTTACCTTCCCCTACACCTCATGTCTCAGACACAATAAAAGCTAAAGCCATACCTTTGCTTTGCTCTTGTCACCTTGAATGGCATGCAGCAGACCTGCTCTTGAAAGAAAATCCCATAGTGTGATAAATAAACTTTTTAACCTTTTTTGCATGAGGTACCATCAGTGCTGACATCTAAATTATAAAACCTCTTTGGTGTCCATTCCACACTCCACACAGTGACCATAAAACAAATTGAGTTTTCTTTAATGAGCCAATTTGGAAAAACAAAAAAATGTAAATAAGCAAGTTAATTCCACTTATCTTTATTGATATGACTGCTATGTTTAGTATCATTCTTATTATATTATCTATTTATAAATTGGGAAATACTTCATATACCATAAAATTTACCCTTTAAGATTTTACAGTGGCTTTCAGTTTATTTGTAAAGTTGTGCAACCATCATCACTATTTAATTCCAGAACATTTTTATCACTCTAAAAAGAAGCCCAATACCCATTAGCAGTCAGTCCTCATTCCCCCCAGAAGCCCTCCTTGCAGGTGCTAGGCAACCCCTAATATAATTTCTATATAGATTTTTCTACTCTGGACATTTAAAATATAGGAAACCACAAAATATGAGGTCCTTTCTGACTAGCTTCTTTTACTGAGTATGATGGTTTTTTTGAAATTTTTTTATCAACATAACGTATTATTTGTTTCAGGGGTACAGGACTGTGATTCATCAGTCTTACACAATTCACAGCGCTCACCATAGTACATACCCTCCCCAATGTCCATCACCAGCCACCCCACCCCTCCCACCTCATCCACTCCAGCAATCCTCAGTTTGTTTCCTGAGATTAAGAGTCTCTTATGGTTTGTCTCCCTCTCTGGTTTCATCTTGTTTCATTTTTCCCTCCCTTCCACTATGATCCTCTGTCTGGTTTCTCAAATTCCTCAGATCAGTGAGATCATATGACACATCTTTCTCTGATTGACTTATTTCACTTAGCATAATACCCTCTAGTTACATCCATGTCATTGCAAATGGCAAGATTTCTTTTTTTTGATGGCTGCATAATATTCCATTGTATATATACACCACATCTTCTTTATCCATTCCTCTGTTGATGGACCTCTAGGCTCTTTCCATAGTTTGGTTATTGTGCACGTTGCTGCTATAAACATTGGGGTCATGTGCCCCTTCGGATCACATTTGTATCTTTGTATCTTTGGGGTAAATACCCAGTAGTCCAATTGCTGGGTCATAGGGTAGCTCTATTTTCACCTTTTTGAGGAACCTCCATACTGTTTTCCAGAGTGGCTGCAACAGCTTGCATTCCCACCAACAGTGTAGGAGAGTTCTCCTTTCTCCACATCCTCACCAACATCTGTTTCCTGAGTTGTTAATTTTAGCCATTCTGATTGGTGTGAAGTGGTATCTCATTGAGGTTTTGATTCGTATTTCCCTGATGTTGAGTGATGTTGACCACTTTTTCATGTGCCCCTTGGCCATTTGGATGTCTTCTTTGCAGAAATATCTGTTCATGTCTTCTGCCCATTTCCTGATTGGATTACTTAGTCTTTGGGTGTTGAGTTTGATAAGTTCTTTATAAATTTCAGATACTAGACCTTTATCTGATATGTCATTTGCAAATATCTTCTGCCATTCTGTCAGTTGTCTTTTGGCTTTGTTGACTGTTTCCTTTGTTGTGCAAAAGCTTTTTACCTTGATGAAGTCCCAATAGTTCATTTTTGCCCTTGCTTCCCTTGCCTTTGGGATGTTTCTAGGAAGAAGTTGCTGTGGCTGAGGTCGAAAAAGTTGCTGGCTGTGTTCTCAAGGATTTTGATGGATTCCTGTCTCAAATTTAGGTCTTTCACCCATTTTAAGGGTATTTTTGTGTATGGTGTAAGGAAATGGTCCAGTTTCATTCTTCTGCATGTGGCTGTTCAACTTTCCCAGCACCATTTGTTGAAGAGACTTTTTTCCATTGGAAATTCTTTCCTGCTTTGTCGAAGATTAGTTGGCCATAGAGTTGAGGGTCAATTTCTGGGCTCTCTATTTTGTTCCATTGATCTATGTGTCTGTTTTTGTGCCAGTACCGTACTGTCTTGATGATTACAGCTTCATAATAGAGCTTCAAGTCCGGAATTGTGATGCCACCAGCTTTGCTTTTCTTTTTCAACATTCCTCTGGCTATGCGGGGTCTTTCTGGTTCCATAAAATTTTAGGATAATTTGTTCCATTTCTTTGAAAAAAGTGGGTGGTATTTTGATAGGGATTGCATTAAATGTGTAGATTGCTCTACGTAGCATAGATATTTTCAAAATATTTGTTCTTCCAGTCCATGAGCATGGAAAGTTTTTCCATTTCTTTGTGTCTTCCTCAATTTCTTTCATGTGTATTCAATAGTTTTATGAGTACAGATCCTTTGCCTCTTTGGTTAGATTTATTCCTAGGTATCTTATTGTTTTGGGTGCAACTGTAAACGGAATTGACTCCTTAATTTCTCTTTCTTCTGTCTTGTTGTTGGTGTATACAAATGCAACTGATTTCTGTGCATTGATTCTATATCCTGCCACTTTACTGAATTCCTGTATGAGTTCCAGAAGTTTTGGGGTGGAGTCTTTTGGGTTTTCCACATAAAGTATCCTATCATCTGCAAAAAGTAAGAGTTTCACTTCTTTGCTGATTCAGCAAAGTATGATATTCACTGTGGGTTTTTCCATAGATGGTTTTTATGATATTGAGGTATGTACCCTTTATCCCTACACTCTAAAGAGTTTTAATCAAGAAAGGATACTGTTCTTTTTATATGCTTTTTCTGCATCTATTGAGAGGATCATATGATTCTTGTTCTTTCTTTTATTAATGTATTGTATCACATTGATTGATTTGCGGATGTTGAACCAACCTTGCAGACCAGGAATAAATCCCACTTGGTCATGGTGAATAATCCTTTTAATGTACTGTTGGATCCTATTGGCTAGTATTTTGGTGAGGATTTCTACATCCATGTTCATCAGGGATATTTGGTCTGCAGTTGGCCTTTTTGATGGGGTCTTTGTCTGGTTTTGGGATCAAGGTAATGCTGGCCTCCTAAAATGAGTTTGGAAGTTTTCCTTCCATTTATATTCTTTGAAACAGCTTCAGAAGAATAGGTATTAATTCTTCTTTACATGTTTGGTAGAATTCCCCAGGGAAGCCACCTGGCCCTGGGCTCTTGTTTGTTGGGAGATTTTTGATTACTACTTCTTAGTGGTTATGGGTCTGTTCAGGTTTTCTATTTCTTCCTGGTTCAGTTTTGGTGGTTTATATGCCACTTTATGTCTCTAGGAATGCATCCATTTCTTCCAGATTATCTAATTTGCTGGCATACAGTTACTCATAATATGTTCTTACAATTTTTGGTATTTCTTTGGTGTTGGTTGTGATCTTTCCTCTTTCTTTTTTGTTAATTTAATTTAATATAATTTAATATTATTTATTTTTAAATTTTATTTTATTATGTTATGTTAGTCACCATACAACACATCACCAGTTGTCGATGCAGTGATCCATGATTCATTGTTTTCGTACAACCCCCAGTGCTCCATGCAGTACATGTCCTCCTTAATAACCATCACCAGGCTAACTCATCCCCCACCCCTCTCCCCACTAAAACCCTCAGTTTGTTTCTCAGACTCCATAGTCTCTCATGGTTCATCTCTCCTTCTAATTCCCCCCCTTCATTTTTCCCTTCCTTCTCCTAATGTCCTCCATGTTATTCCTTATGTTCCACAAATAAGTGAAACCATATGTTAATTGACTTTCTCTGCTTGACTTATTTCACTTAGCATAATCTCCTCCAGTCCCATCCATATTGATGTAAAAGTTGGGTATTCATCCTTTCTGATGTCTGAGTAATATTCCATTGTATATATGGACCCCGTCTTTTTTATCCATTCATCTGTTGAAGGGCATCTCAGCTCTTTCCACAGTTTGGCTATTGCGGATATTGCTGCTATGAACAATGGAGTGCATATGGCCCTTCTTTTCACTACATCTGTGCCCTTGGGGCAAATACCCAGGACTGCAATTCTGGGTCATGGGTAGATCTATTTTTAATTTTTTGAGGAACCTCCACACTGTTTTCCAAAGTGGCTGTACCAATTTGCATTCCCACCAACAGTGTAAGAGGGTTCCCCTTTCTCCACAACCGCTCCAACATTTGCTGTTTCTTGCCTTGTCGATTTTTGCCATTCTAACTGGTGTAAGGTGGTATCTCAGTGTGGTTTTGATTTGAATTTCCCTGATGGCTAATGATGATGAACATTTTTTCATGTGTCTGTTAGCCATTTGTATGTCTTCTTTGGAAAAGTGTCTGTTCATGTCTTCTGCCCATTTTTTGACTTGATTATTTGTTTTTTGGGTGTTGAGTTTGAGAAGTTCTTTATAGATCTTAGATACCAGCCCTTTATCTGTAGTGTCATTTACAAATATCTTCTCCCATTATGTAGGTTGACT
>NW_027707348.1:0-336 GCF_054177405.1 Leptonychotes weddellii | reverse complement strand
GTTTTTGACCAGGGTGGCCTGACTTCCAGTAAGTGCACAATAACTAAGAAAAATGGGTAACTCCATTTGATCATCAAAACATTTTGGGGTCTGGAGAAGATCTCTTTTAGGGTTTGTGAACAAAAGGATGATTGCAGGGAAAATTCTGCAGTAGAAAGACTGCTCGTTTTGAATCAACTCTGCCAGCTCCTCTGTGTGCCCATTAGCATGTTACTCCTGCTGACCAAGCCTCAGTTTCTTCGGTCAAAAGAAATTAATAATATTGATGCCAAGCATTGATCAAGGATTTGGGTAAATGTTTTTCTTTTCAACAGCTTCTCCTGTTTTCTATTCTCT
>NW_027707347.1:0-336 GCF_054177405.1 Leptonychotes weddellii | reverse complement strand
TGCTTTTAGAAGCTCTCCTGTTTTAATGTTTAGATCTATAATCTACCTGGAATTATTGTCTTCATAAGGTGTAAGCCCTAGTTCATAGTTAATAATTTTTCTTCCAAATTGATATCTGATTGATTTAGCATCATTTACTGAAAATTCTGCTCTGTCATATCACCTTTGTCATAATCCAAGTGTCCATATGTCAGGCTCTGACTTTGTATTATCTCCTTGTCTCTCTTTGTATCCAAACATTATTAACCTAATTAAAATACCATGTATTAAAGAGGGCATATATTGAATGGAGCACTGGGTGTTATACGCAAACAATGCATCATGGAACACTACATC
>NW_027707346.1:0-336 GCF_054177405.1 Leptonychotes weddellii | reverse complement strand
TAATTTAATTTTTAGTAGTCTGTGTTTAACAGCCAGCTGACAGAATTCCTGAAAATGTAACAGTAAGCTCTTGGGGGTCTTGATCCTGTTCTAGGCGCCTCTGGCTGGGAGCAGGGTGCACTGGGGTGGCAGGAGGTCAGAGGAGGCTCCTGTATCCAAAGGCCGCTGCTGTGTCTGTCCTGTTGCAAAGGAGGACGTGTTGACAGTGGGGAAGGTCATTTATTGGGGGACCTCAAGCCCCGAGCCCAGCTGCAGGCTGAGAGCAAGCTTGGGTCTGGCCTCAGCAGAGGACAAAGGATCGGTGAGACCCCCCCAGGAGTCTCAAGACCGTGAGGC
>NW_027707345.1:0-336 GCF_054177405.1 Leptonychotes weddellii | reverse complement strand
TAATGACATTTTTCAAAGTGCTGGAACAAACAATCCTAAAGTCTGTATGGAATCTTACCAAGTCTTCTCATTTTGTAATTACACATGAACAGTGAATGGAACTATTAAATATGTAGAATCTATACTCTATAGGAGCAGAACTCTTGCTGGGTTTTGCACACTATTACAATGCCCCTGGCAAAAAAATGATGCCAAACTCATAAGAAATTCTTAATAAATAACTGGAGGGTAATAACAAACATAAAATATTGCAAATACTTAACTTGATTTGAAATCTTCATGCCCTTTTAAGGGAGAATAACAATTTATTATCTTAACACTGAATGAGAATTCTTA
>NW_027707344.1:0-336 GCF_054177405.1 Leptonychotes weddellii | reverse complement strand
TCTTGAGCCTCAGGGGCATGTCTGCTTCCCCCCAGTGTGAGGAGATGAAGGCCACGGTGATCCGGCATGGGGAGACCCTGCGCCGCACCAAGGAGGAGATCAATGAGCTCAACCGCATGATCCAGAGGCTGACGGCCGAGGTTGAGAATGCCAAGTGCCAGGTAAGTGTTGCCTGGGGCCTCCCCAGGGTCACACAGGCAGTGTGTGTCCTCAGTGGATCTCACCATTCATGCTCTAGCCCATCTGCATGACTAGAGTCCTTAGCTATGGTCCCTTGGAGGAGACTCAGCTGATGAAGGGGAGAGGTCTGTTCTTGGGGTGTTTCCAGCTGGGGGA
>NW_027707343.1:0-336 GCF_054177405.1 Leptonychotes weddellii | reverse complement strand
TCTCAGGACCCCAGGATCATGACCTGAACTGAAGGCAGACGCTTAACGCACTGAGCCACCCAGGCACCCCATATTTTACGCATTTTAAAGATGAAGACACTTAAGGCAAAAGCATAGTAGGTTTCAGTACTTGCCCAAGGATATACATTTTAACCAGGCCTTTTCTTTCTTTTTTTTTTTTTCTTCTTTTGTTTTTTTTATTAGTACATATTTTTATTGTTATGTTAATCACCATACATTACATCATTAGTTTTTGATGTAGTGTTCTATGATTCGTTGTTTGTGTATAACACCCAGTGCTCCATGCAAAACGTGCCCTCTTTAATACCCATCCCC
>NW_027707342.1:0-336 GCF_054177405.1 Leptonychotes weddellii | reverse complement strand
TTATCAAATCTTTCTTTTTCAACTTCCCTGATCTCATCCTTTCAACCTATTATATCTCAGGTGGTTTATCATTGAATTTCTATACATTTAGATGTTATAATGCATGCATGTTCCCTTCTGATACATACACCAAGATGTGTGTGTGTGTGTGTATGATTTTTATTTGTTTTACTTTATATGATATTTTGCTGAAATATACTCACATGTGAAATGCCAAAATCATAAAATGCAAATCAATGAATGATCATAAAGTAGACCCATGCACGTGACCTCTACCAGATCAAGAAATAGAATATTAACAAACCTCAAATTCCCCTAATTCCCCCTCCTTCCTCT
>NW_027707341.1:0-336 GCF_054177405.1 Leptonychotes weddellii | reverse complement strand
TGATAAATGTTTAATGAATGAACAGGTAAAGACTACTGTAGGTGAGGAACACAACTGTGAAAGGTCTGTGGAATTTTATTTTATTATTTTTTTTTTAAGATATATTTATTTAGAGACAGCAAAAGCGAGTGGGGTCGGGAGGGGCAGAGGGAGAGGGAGAGAGAGAATCCCAAGCAGACACCCCACTGAGCATGGAGCCCAACAGGGGCTCAATCTCACGACCCTGAGATCACAACCCGAACCCAAACCAAGTCAGACACTTAACTGACTGCCCCACCCAGGCATGCTGGTCTGTGGAATTTTAGAAAGAAAATTAAAGTAGATCATATGGATGCT
>NW_027707340.1:0-336 GCF_054177405.1 Leptonychotes weddellii | reverse complement strand
TTACCGACTTTAATGATCGCTGTGTGAAATCCCAAAACCTCACACGAGAAAATACTGAGAATGTGACACGAACACATTTATTTCATCTTTATGGTCTCCGAAGGATTTATTTCATTGTCTTTCACAGAATAGAGGCCTTGTAAATAATTTTTGAAAAATTGCTGGGTAAATGACATATTTAATGCTGTAAACTTAGGGCACCTGGGTGGCTCAGTTGGTTAAGCGACTGCCTTCGGCTCAGGTCATGATCCCGGAGTCCTGGGATCGAGTCCCACATCGGGCTCCCGGCTCAGCGGGGAGCCTGCTTCTCCCTCTGACCCTATCCCCTCTCATGCT
>NW_027707339.1:0-336 GCF_054177405.1 Leptonychotes weddellii | reverse complement strand
GCTCAGGTCATGATCCTGGAGTCCCGGGATCGAGTCCCATATCGGGCTCCCTGCTCAGCGGGGGGTCTGCTTCTCCCTCTGACCCTCTTCCCTCTCGTGCTCTCTGTCTCTCATTCTCTCTCTCAAATAAAATCTTTAAAAAAAAAAAAAAATCCTGTGGAGAAGTGCAAATATTCATAAGTAGACAGAATATTATTATGACCTCCACATACTGTTCCCCTGCTCCAGCCACCCTCAGCCTAGGCGCAACCTTGACCCATCCGCGTGCCCTCTCAGAGAGGCCCCAGAAACCATTGTTCTCATCTGTCAATATTTTAGTATATATCTCTAAAACAT
>NW_027707338.1:0-6031 GCF_054177405.1 Leptonychotes weddellii | reverse complement strand
CTCAGTGACCGCATCTGTTAAATGGGAAGTAAACCGAACTCCCAGCGCGGTCGAGGATGAGGCCAGAATTCAGGGCACCGGCGTCGGGAGCGTAGCACAGGGATGGGCAGCCAACAGTCAACCACTGTGGGCTACAGCTGCGGGTCTGCGCTTTCCTGGAAGACAGCGACCTGTCCCGACACAGACCATCTCCAGGACACATCTCTGTGTTTCTGACTAGCTTCCCTGGGAGAAACCTCACACGCACATGGCTGTATGTGTCTTGCTGGGGAAAGTGGGCCTCTGTGCCCCTTCATGGAGGGAGAGTGCACGGATTCCTGCTGACACCGCCTGGGTCTCTGTCCCTGACCCTCAGCCACGCAGCCTTACCAGCCTGCTGGGATAAACATGAGCCGTGAGCACAATCACGTGCTGACCCCAGTGAGGCCTCGAGAGCCTACCATGCCCGGAACAGGAACAGCCACAGACCCAGTGTACCCAGAATCTCTTTTCTACAACACATTCTCAGCACAAGACATTGAAGTGCTCTTCTTAAAAAGCTGCCGAGCTTTTCCCAGCACCTCCCAACACACAGGAGAGCCAGTGGACATGTGCTGACCCCCCAGGCGCTGCCTTAGCTCGGTTATTTACTGTGGTTCTCACCTCCAAAACCCACAGCACAGGCCCAAGGCACCTCCTTTCCTAGGAGGGATCTGGTAAGATGTCACAACTGAAGAGACCCCCCCCCCCACCTTTGGCCCACACATCCTGAGATCAGGGCCACAGAGAAGCCCTATGAACAACAGAAGGGGGGCTGTTACGGCACCTCGCCGGGACTGCCTTCGAAGAAAAGGAGCTTGTTTTTTGCCATCACTGCAGGGAGGCCTCCAGGCTCTGCAGGAGGAGGCCTCCTGGGAAGTTCCACGCTGTGGGAGATTTGGCTAGTCTTCCCTTGGGGGATCTCCTTCTTGAGTAGGGAATGAAAAAGGATCCGCAGGAACAGAATCAGGTGGCAGATACGGCCCAGTGGGGCTGGGGCTATGGCGTCAATAACCCTCCCGAGCACAGAACCAAGAGGTAGAAAGGAGTCTCCATTCGTTCCATCAGTCTGCCCCCTCCTCCTTCCCCACTCCGGGCTTTCTGCGGCTGATTTCCACCAGTTCCTGGCACCCCCTTTCCTGGAGTGTCGGCGGTCAACAGTCTCTCTCCTCTACATGTGACTGTTTAGTTGTCTAGATAGGGCTGTGGACCCCATTCTACCTACAGTTGTGGTGTGCTGTGCCCAGAGTTATATTTTTAAAGTTGAATTAGACACTAAGCATAAAAAGTCGGGAACCTCTCATGCTAAAAATTGAGATATCTTGCTTTCTCCCCCAAATTCAAATGATCCATTAATACTAAACCCACACTCTCAAGGCCTCAGTTGCTGGGACCTGAGAAGGGCTGCCCCCTAGAGCCTGGGCACAACCCTCCCACTGGCGGCAGGCCCTGTCACGCTCCTGGTGTGTGCCTGACCCTGGCAGGCTGCTGCCTGACCCCCGGAACTTGGGTGGGGGACCCATCCGTTGGGAGCATGTGAAGCCAGAGCAGGAAGCAGATTTCCATCCACGGTGCCAGTGGCCACGCTGGGGCTCTTCTCTACGTACTGAAGGGTTGAGGGAGGGTTACTTTCGAAAGTGAGGGGAGGGCTGCGGCAGAGACACAGCCGACCCAAAGGGCCGGACCCTCTCTGCTTATAAAGTAACACATATCATAAGCGAAAAACACCCATATTTTCCTGCAAACACATTTTTCCATGTGTACAGTTACTGCACAGGTGAAATCATGTCTTTATTTTAAATTAGCCTCCTTTTATCACTTATAACTTAGATGTCCCCAAAATAGAGAAAATAAATCACAGCACATTCTTAAAAAGGAAGGGCAGAGAGTTATTTCAGAGTTTCTGACAACGTAGAAAGTGTCTATTAAGCTAAAAGAAAACGACTACAAATTACATATCCCTGATCTCTGGATATTCATTTTTTTTTTTTTAAAGCATTAGGAAAAAAAAAAGCCAGCAGGAAAGTGCCGCGGGAACGGGTAGAATTACGATAACATGCTACTCTATCTGCAGATCTGGATCACGAACAATTGGAAAAGTGGTTTCTCAATCACTGTTCTTACAAATAATATTTGCAACAAACACCGGCATGCATCTCAGACCGCAAAATCCCCCTTGTGGGACTCGTTTATTCTCCGCCACCGAAGCCTGTTTCCTGTGTAGTACTCTGTGGCACACAGTAAATGAACGTGTGCCTGTATGTGCGTACTGACTTTCAAAACAGTGCTTCCCTCTGTCATACCGTAAGCTCCAAGAGGGACAGACTGGCCGTTATCCGACTCGGCTGTGGCCCAGGGGTAAGCCCAGGGCCCTGCACACAGTGGGCACCCGGGAACTAGTTGCCGCGTGCATGAATGAAAACACAGCCCGGAGAAATACTTCAAACCAGGATGAAAGGGAATAATACTTTAAAGCCAAATAGTTCCCCTGAAAGGTCGTATGAACTTTACACTCCCTACCACATGTAAGAGTGCCCATCACACCATATAATTTGAAGGAACAAAGACACACTGATCTGAAAGGTAAAAGAAGGTAGCTCCTTTTTGGCTTCAATTAAGAAACAAAAATCCCCACTGCATTCCTACTGCCTCTCTCGCAGATTATGTGTATATGCTGTAGGTCCACTTTATTTATTAGGATCTTTTTAAAGAGTTTATTTGAGAGAGAGTGAGAGCGAGCATGCGCCGGGGGGTGGGGGGGGGTGGGGGGGTGGGAGGGAGAAGCAGACTCCCTGCTGAGCAGGGAGCCGCATCTGGGGCTCAATCCCAGGACCCCGAGATCCTGACCTGAGTCAAAGGCAGACGCTTAACTGACTGAGCCACCCAGGCGCCCCTATTTATTAGGATCTTCATTCAAAAATTTTTTACTTTAACCAGTCTGTATAAGAAATTGATACATTAAGCCTATTGACCTTTGATCCACTTATCACAGGAATTCCTCCCCCGTGTTTGGTTTCATTCTGTATTTCCCTTCGAGCTATGGAAGCGTAAAACTGTATGCAGGCCACTCTATGTTCTCAGCTGTTTCTTCCACTGCTTTTTGCTTAAGAGAATCTTCCTCCTTCCAGGTTTAGGATGTGAGGTCCCCGGTGAAATCCAGCACCAATCCTTATCCCCTTGGGACGGGCCACCTTGAAGGGCCCAGTTCACGAGCACCCACAGGCTGACCTTTCCAACAGGCACTCAAGGTACAGGGGCCACAGCTGCAGCAAGACTTCACCAGCAGCCGGTGGCCTTTCCTTTCCTGATTCTTGCCCAAGAAACCTCAATCCTGGCATCTGAGGATGTCCCTACAAGCATATACAAGGTCTCACCACCACTGAGAGGCAGCACGAATCTGTTTCTGTATAAAAAGTACATATACCACACACAGCCATGCCGCAACCCCGTGAGCTTAGAGAGACTCGACTCTATCCGCCCCATTAAGAAATCTTTCTATGGCCACAGCGCCATCTGTTCCGCAGAAGAGCAACAGGCATCTCGAGTCACCTGCGAGCAGGTGAAGCGAATCTGCACTCATCTGACTAAATGTCAAGCTCAGGTTCCTGGATACCTGCAAAAGGAGAATTCTCCACGGCATGTGACTCCTGTCTCTTGGCTCCATTATTCTTAGGTCTGTCTGGGGGAAACCCGATGAGACAGCAAGTAAGGGAAGCTTTGAAACCAGAGACGGGAAAGAAGGGAAGAGGACAAGTATCCAGCAGCGGAGAACAACAGAAGGGCAGAGTCGCTGCGGGTGAGGCAGAGGCCCCCTCAGCCATGTGCCCTGGCCCAGCCCCGCCCCTGGTGGAGCCGCCGAGCACCAGGCCGGGCACAGCTCCCCTGCGTCCCTGAACTGGGGCCCTCTGGAGAGCCGTGCTGAAACGCTTGGATTGTTCCAAATGCCATTTAGGAAGAAAACAAAATTTTTAAAGGACTTTTATTATTTATCCCTTTAATAAAAAAGGGTCAGATAACCACATCTGGCCTCCGATTTTTAAAAGCATTTATAGAATTTGCCCCTCAACTGCCAGGATCTCATCCAGGCTTCAGAACACCAGACCACTCTGCTGCCCTTCATCTGGGCCAGGCTGCTGACTCGTTGTGTTTTATAAGGCAGTGATCTGGTCCTGGAGAAATGCTCAGAGAAGCAGCCACTACTTTTCAATCTACAGGTCAAAACCAACAAGAATAAAATCCTCCAGGGATGAAAGGGTAACAAAACCTGCCAAACAACTCTGTTCATGTGATTTAAGCAGAAGCCACGGGAAGAGAAGCACTGATTCAGGGGAGAAGAACCGGGCCAGGCATGGACGCCGCCAGCATTCCGCCCCTCGGAATCTGAGGAGCAGCTTCTGGTAAGTGCTTCATTAAGTGACACCCAGGTCATGAATGGCAGAGGCTGAGCAGGTACAATTATTAAAATAAAATGTTTTTCTTTGCCTCCTTTATAGTTTTAAAACAGAAACTGGAAGATCAGTAATATTGTTCAATGCAGATAGAGCAGTCATCTTTTTCTCTCAAAACCAGCTCTCCGGTTTTTGTTTCAGCCAAAGAAAATAAAAGTGGAATATTTTCAAGTTTGAGATTTGATTTTTTTTTTTAAGATTTTTATTTATTTGACAGAGAGAGAGAGGACAAGCAGGGGGAGAGGCAGGCAGAGGGAGAGGGAGAAGCAGGCTCCCCCTGGAGCAGAGCCCGATGGAGGGCTCGATCCCAGGCCCCTGGGATCATGACCTGAGCCGAAGGCAGATGCTCAACTGACTGAGCCACCCAGGTGCCCCTTTCTAAGGCCTTTAAAGTAAATATTTTAAATACAGTTTTTGTGAGAGAAAAAAGGGTCTAAAAATCAGTCAGACTGCACTTCTTAATGAGCTGCGTATTCCCCACACTTGAAAAATACCACTTACATGCCTTGGAAATTAGTTCAGTGATAGAAAAGTCACCTGTTTAATAATTACATTTTCATGATGGCAACAGAAGTCACGTTTACATTATAGACAAAACCACAACAAGTCACCAAGAATCAAGGCTAGGGAATGTTTGCAAAGCTGAAAATGGCGCAGACCCCCCCATTTAGAGGACCGACTGGCCAGCCCCGAAGACGTGGTGCCCACGGGACTGGCCCAGCGCCCACTAGCTGCTGTGTTGCTGCAACAGCAAGAGCTACGACCGCCCGTGCCCCCGGGGGCCTGCCTGCCTGAAAGAGCCTGTGTTGACGCGATGACAACGAAGCTCAACCGCTGGTGACCCCGGTCCCCAGGGCCGCTGCCATTCGAGGGCACACCTACTTCTCCATCACAGAGGGAACCCGAGCTGGAAGGAAGGTGAACCAGGCAGCCGTGAGCGCTGCGCGGCCAGAACTGGAGGCAGAAAGGCAGCAGATGAGCACAGCCCAGCTCACACACCTGTCTCTACAGAAGGGAGGGAAAACACTTAGCCCAGGTATTACCCTGAAGGACAACGGATTACACACGGGGCTTGTCCTCCTGTAATTATTACAAACTACTGAAAAGATCCAATTCCCTGTGGCGGAGCCACAGTTTACATGGGGTGTGGTCTGTCAGCGAAGTGGGGCTAACAACCGTTCTGTGATGAAACCAGACTCTCTTCCTTTGACCACAAGCCTAGAAACAAAACCAAAGATGACAAAGATGACAAACCAAACCTCCAAAACCTCCTCCCCATACTACAGCTGTAACACAATGCGACAAACTATGGCACATGGCTGCCCTTTAACCCAAATCTGTGCGAGTAGTTAAAAAAGCTTTATTTTAGGGCGCCTGGGTGGCTCAGTTGGTTAAGCGACTGCCTTCGGCTCAGGTCATGATCCTGGAGTCCCAGGATCGAGTCCCGCATCGGGCTCCCTGCTCGGCAGGGAGTCTGCTTCTCCCTCTGACCCTCCTCCCTCTCATGCTCTCTGTCTCTCATTCTCTCTCTCTCAAATAAATAAATAAAATCTTTAAAAAAAAAA
>NW_027707337.1:0-336 GCF_054177405.1 Leptonychotes weddellii | reverse complement strand
TAGGTTGAGTTGTCTTTCTAGTACATGCAATCAATGATCTTGACCTATACCCACCTGAACTGTCAGGAGTCATGGATTAACGAAAAGGGTGTCACGTCAAATTAAAATGGCTCATCCCCTCAGGATCCATGACAAGAGGGCTACAGACTGTGAAGCCACATGGAGCCTTTTCTTCCGGAAAAAGACGTGGCAATGACAGTGCATTTGTCCCCTTAGACGCAAACCCAGGGCCAGAGCAGCTCATTGTAATAGGAAAAGACACCTGTGGACAATCATTCAAGGATAATTCTGTAAAAGGACAGTTGAGTATTTAGCTCTCAGGCTGAAATTTGAGCT
>NW_027707336.1:0-336 GCF_054177405.1 Leptonychotes weddellii | reverse complement strand
CTCTGTAATAGGCCAGAATGATTGTTAGGCTTTTTAGCCTCATCACTGATTTTGTTTTAGTTTCTCAACAAGTGCTTAAGCCCTTGGGGGAATGTGCTCAATTCGAACCGCACTCCAATTAATTTCTAAGTAAGAATGCTAATGTATAAAACTAACATGGATGTGATGTCTAGAGTCGTGGCCTCCAAGAGCGGAGGATTTTTTACAAGAGCTGTTGAGAGAGATTAAGTGACTTGTCTAAGGTTACCTTGTCGGGTTTTCTGAGAGAAGCCTGTGGTCTTCTTACTAAATGTCTGTTTAGCTGGTAACCATCCATTTGTTTATAAATTGTGGTTG
>NW_027707335.1:0-336 GCF_054177405.1 Leptonychotes weddellii | reverse complement strand
CTGGAGGCCTCCAAAAGAAACACTGCAAAGTTTTGCTTTCCTTTGGGCAGTGAACCCCAAACTTGAGGAACTGAATCAGCTAAGAAATCTAGAAACATTGACTGAAGCCTCTCAACCCCTTCCTCCTCCTTCTGCTCACGTGCCCCGCCCCCCGCCACCGCTCTTCCTACCCATTCCCTACAACCTTCTTCTCTGTAGCCTTCTTAGCTAAACAGCCCTCCCCTTCCTGAGACCCTGACAGCCTTCTGATCCTACAGGACCCCATTTAAGGTTAAACCTGGGGAGGCAGGAGCTGCCCAAACTTCTTTCACTCCCTGGTCAAAACCTGAACTATGG
>NW_027707334.1:0-336 GCF_054177405.1 Leptonychotes weddellii | reverse complement strand
TAGCATAATTGTTAAAATATGTAAATATGGGGTGCCTCGCTGGCTCAGCTGATAGAGCATGTGACTCTTGATCTCAGGGTGGTGAGTTCAAGCCCCACATTGAGCACAGAGCCTACTTAAAACAGAAAACAAACAAAAAAACAACTATAAATACGTCTAGGAAAAATAGAAGTATCTTAGTACGCTAACTTTGAAAAACAATATAATGGCTAGATTAGTCTAGGCTATCTTTTTTTTAAAATAAGATTTTATTTATTTGAGAGAGAGGAGGGGAGAAATCACAAGGTGGTGGGGGAGTGGGGGGAAGGGAGAAGCAGACGCTTAGCAGGGAGTCTG
>NW_027707333.1:0-336 GCF_054177405.1 Leptonychotes weddellii | reverse complement strand
TCAGTCAGGGGCTCAACACACTCAGTGTCGCCGTGCTTTGCTCCTGGGGTCCCCTTACCCTCACCCTCCTTCCGCATTTGCTTGGTGACCAAGTCCTGTGTCCCTGCCTCCCACATGCCTGATCAGAATAAATTCTCCTCTTCCTGTCCCCACTGCTACCTCCTGAGTTCAGGCTTGTGGTCTGGGGCTGGTGGCTTTTACCTGAGCCTCTGCACCGGCCTGGATGCCTCCTGTCTTTCCTCCTTTTGGGGGGTCACTTTTCCAAAATATTCAGGTCACCCCTGGTTCATCTGAGTGGCCTGCAAGTGAGCCTTTCCTGGACACCTTTTACAAAGC
>NW_027707332.1:0-336 GCF_054177405.1 Leptonychotes weddellii | reverse complement strand
CCTGGGTGGCTCAGTTGGTTAAGCGACTGCCTTCGGCTCAGGTCATGATCCTGGAGTCCCGGGATCGAGTCCCGCATCGGGCTCCCTGCTCGGCAGGGAGTCTGCTTCTCCCTCTCCCACTCCCCGTTTGTGTTCCTTCTCTCGCTGTGTCTTTCTCTGTCAAATAAATAAATAAAATCTTTAAAAAAAAAAGAAAGAAAAGCACAGGTAATAAGAGCAAAAGTAGATGAGTTGGACTATCTCAAACTAAAAATCTTCTGCACAGCAAAGGAAACAATTGACAAAACGAAAAGACAACCTGTGGATTGGGAGAAAATATCTTCAAACTACATATCT
>NW_027707331.1:0-336 GCF_054177405.1 Leptonychotes weddellii | reverse complement strand
GGTGGCTCAGTTGGTTAAGCGACTGCCTTCGGCTCAGGTCATGATCCTGGAGTCCCGGGATCGAGTCCCGCATCGGGCTCCCTGCTCGGCAGGGAGTCTGCTTCTCCCTCTGACCCTCCTCCCTCTCATGCTCTCTGTCTCTCATTCTCTCTGTCTCAAATAAATAAATAAAATCTTTAAAAATAAATAAATAAATAAATTTCCGGGAACTTTTTGAGATGGTTGTGAAAGACATTTTTAAAACTGAAATTACATAAACTTACAGTTAAATTATGTACAAAGGAAACAAATACTTGAAACTCATCACTTCCTTTTCTTTCTTCAGTAGATGTTTTT
>NW_027707330.1:0-336 GCF_054177405.1 Leptonychotes weddellii | reverse complement strand
CCAAGTGGATCACCTCGTTTTATCCACCTGGGAGATTATATTCTCTCTTGGCCCCCCCCCCTCTTTTTTTCTTCTTCTTTTCTTTTTTGGTTTCTGACCTATTCAGATTTGTCTAGTGCATATTTCACTTGGGTCACGGTTGATATTTTTTACTTTGTTCTCTTGTTCCTCCATTCTTCTCTGGACAAAATGACTAGAAGGAGGAATTCACAACAAAAGAAAGAACCAGAGGTAATACTCTCTAACTGTCTAATACTCTCTAAACAGATCTAAGCTAACCTTACACCTAAAGGACCTGGAGAAAGAAAAGCAGATCTAATCGATATGGATATAAGT
>NW_027707329.1:0-336 GCF_054177405.1 Leptonychotes weddellii | reverse complement strand
GAAGCTTTTGTCCTACGTTTTCTTCCAGAGTTTTATCGTGTTAGGCCTTACATTGAGGTCTTTGATCCATTTTGAGTTAATGTGTGTGTGTGCTGTTAGGTAGGGGTCCAGCCTCCTCCTTTGCATGTGGAGATGCAGTGTCCCCAGCCCATTCTGTTGAAAAGACTGTCGGCTCCCCATCGAGAGGTCTTGGCATCCTCGTCAAAAGTCCTTTCACTGTGTGAGGGTTTCTTTCTGGGCTTTCTGTTCACCTCCCCTCGTCCGTCTGTCTGTTTTTATGCCAGTACCACGTGGTTTGGTTACTGTAGCTTTTGTAGTAGGTTTGAAATGAGGAAG
>NW_027707328.1:0-336 GCF_054177405.1 Leptonychotes weddellii | reverse complement strand
CTGCCTTCGGCTCAGGTCATGATCCCAGGGTCCTGGGATCGAGCCCCACGTCGGGCTCCCTGCGCTGCGGGAGGCCTGCTTCTCCCTCTCCCACTCCCCTTGCTTGTGTTCCTTCTCTCGCTATCTCTCTCTGTCAAATAAATAAATCTTAAAAAAAATAAAAATAAATTAATTAATTAAATAAATAAATAAATAAATAGCATACCTGTAGCTTACTCTAGGAAGCAAACCTATTTGTAAATCATTTTTATAAAACCCAGTCACAGCAACCTCAAAGCACACATAGAACTTCTATGTATACCCAAACATATGACAATAATTGGGACTGACACTGGT
>NW_027707327.1:0-6031 GCF_054177405.1 Leptonychotes weddellii | reverse complement strand
CGGGGTCGGTGGGGGGGCGTGAGCTGAGGTCGGGGGCGGGGATTGAGCGGGGAGGCGGGGTCTGGGGCGTGGCTAAGGAGGACTCCAAGGGGAGCTGCGTGTCTTTTTGGCTCTTTCTGGCTGCCTGAGTGGTTTTGCACGTGCTGCCCTTTTCCTTGATGCATCTCAGCCGCACGAGTGCACACTTACACATCCATGCTCAGATGCGTGTATACACATGAGTGCACACAGGCATGCACACACCCTCCCAGATGAAGACACATGTGCATACCCACACAGGGACACAGTGCACACATCTACACATGCACACATGCCCTGAAATGTGCATACACACATGCTCGTGCACACCCATTCGTCGGACGCACACACGCATGCACTCACCTAGCCACACATGGACACATGTGCACAGTAGACCCGCATACGTATGCACAGACACATCCCACATTTTCAGACATGTGCATGCACGCGCACACTCCTGGATAGCAGACACCAGCTAATCTTTCAGGATTCGGGTCAGAAGTCCTCTTCCACGATGGTCTTCTCAGGCCTGCCCATCCCAGGACAGGGTCACAGCACGTTAGTGTGTAATGACTCATTAGCTTGCACTGCAGGTGCCGGGCCCAGTATGTTCCTCCAGCACCCGCACCATAACGAACACCTGAATTGCCGTGGGGCTCAGCTCCAAATCTCCATTTTCAGGCATAGAACCCTTCTCAGGAAACACGGGGCTTACTTTTGGGCTGCCAGTGACAGGAGATGGGACTCTCGTGGCTGTCTGTACAGACAGAGGGTAGGTGTGAAGGCCAAGCTGTTGATTTGGCCTCTTGATAACAGTATCGAAGGCTCAGGGTCTTTGCTTCCATCTTTCTTCCTTCTGCAGCCAGTGGGCATAGTCTCCTCATGGTCCCCAAATGCTGCTGCAGGTCCAGGCATCACACACACGGTGGACAACACAGTTTAGTCTGTTTCCTCCTGTGAATCTTAATTCTTCCGTGAAAATCCTTCCTTTGGAGATCCCAACAGAATGTCCCCACAACCTACTGGCCAAGATGCCAGCCAAACCAAATTCTGGCACAGACCTAGAATTACTAGGATCACCTCAGACCATGGCTCTCAACCCACCAGATTCTGTTCTTTCAAACAGCTTGCTTGAGATACATCCCCATACCATGCAGTTCATCCAGTGTACAATTCAGGGGTCATCAGCATAGTCGTAAAGTTGGACAACTATCACCACAGTCAATTTTAGAACATTTTTTGGGCGCCTGGGTGGCTCAGTCGTTAAGCATCTGCCTTCGGCTCAGGTCATGATCCCAGGGTCCTGGGATCGAGTCCCACATCGGGCTCCCTGCTCGGCGGGAGGCCTGCTTCTCCCTCTCCCACTCCCCCTGCTTGTGTTCCTGCTCTCGCTATCTCTCTCTCTGTCAAATAAATAAATAAAATCTTAAAAAAAAAAATTTAGAACATTTTCATTGCCCTGGAAGGAAACCCCATACCCCCTTCCCCCAACCCTGGACAACCACTAATCTCCTCAGTCTCTCTAGATTTTCCTGATCGGGACATTTCGTGTAAAGGGAGGTATGTGACATACGGCGTACTCATCTGTCTTCTCTCGCTGGGCGTCCTGTTTTCAGGGTCCATCCACGTTGTGGCAGATGTCAGCGATGTTTGAAGGTTCCAATTTCTCCCTGGTTTATTGTCTGCGTTTTTCATTCCAGCACCTCGGTGGGAGTGAAGCAGTGTCTCATGGTGGGTCTGTCAACAGATTGTCACCCCCTTTATGTCAAATATTTTGTGACACTCCCCTCACTTTCTGAAATCAAACGCAGAGGTAACACAGTGCCTCTGCATGTGTAACTCACATATGATTAAATGTATGTATCTATTAAGTAGCTCTAATTGCACTATAAAGGGGAATGAAAGGTAAATACATTTTAATAAAACAACATGTAATTTAATATGTCAGTGCTTGGCTTCAACTACACTAAAGATGTAAAAGTAATCAGATGCTTAAATTTAAATTTAAGCAAAGAGATAACATTCAACTTGATTCAACCTTTATATTTAATATTTTTTAAACGAGGCATATCTGTATAAAATCTGAATCACCATGGTTACAGCAATCCTGGTGCATTTATTGGCAATTCAAAAACTGAGCCACTCTGCCACTGAAGATATTTTTTTTCCAACATGTTGAAAAATTCTCAGTAAGATTCTGAATAAAAACGAGAACACTCTTTCCTAGAATCACATTGTAGTTATATTCCTGCAAAATTAAGTGCATCTTACAGCCATTCGGAAATCATTTGTGTTTATAATTAGATCACAGTTAGATTGTTTGCTCAGAATTGTTTGCTGGTCTTCCCCAGGAAAGGTGAGCAGGACACAGCACAGTGTCCCTCCCTGTGGGATGCCTGGCAGCTCAGGGCACCATCACAATACACGCACAGAACACCCAACTTTTGTGTCGACCGGGAATCTACAATTCCATATACACCTGGGAGCATGCAGCTGGGGTCAAAGGTCTCCAAACTAGGACTCACATGTCCTCTCTCCAAGGTGCAGGAGAGGGCAGTGGTTTGGAGGGAATCCGTTTGCAGAGCCTCCGGTTCATGGGTGCTCCTGAAATTAGACTGCCTGGGAGCTCATTTGCAGAGCAAACCCCTCATGCAGCCCCCTTTTCCTATGGACATTAAATCCTCAAGATCCCATAAATGTAAGATGTCTTAGTCAGCTAGGGCTGCCTCAACAAAGCACCCCAGTCTGAGGGGCTTAAACAGTAGGTAGTCATCCCTCAGTCTGGATGCCTGGAGTCTGAGATCCAGGCGGGGCTGAAGCTGGGAGTCTGAGATCCAGGCGGGGCCGAAGCAGGTTCCTCCTGAGGCCTCTCTCCTGGCTTTGTAGACTCTGCCTTCTCCCTGTGTCCTCACGTGGTCGTCCCTCTGCGTGTGTCTGTGTCCTCATCTCTTTACAAGGGCACCAGTCATGTTGGGTTATGGCTACCCTGCTGACTATTGAAACTAAGTTATCTCTTTAAAGACCCCATGTCCACCTTCTGGGGTCTGGGGGTGAGGACTGGAACATATGGACTTGAGGGGGACACAGTTCAGTCCATAAAAAGAGGTTTCCTGCCTTCCCCAGCCTGCAGACGTTTCTGTTAAAGGTGACAGTGGGTGGCATGCGTGGGGCGTCATGAAATCAGCTGTGTGGGACCCAGGACAGCTGTCTGTCCTCCAACAATTCCAAGAATCTCTGTGTCCAAGCGAGAGCCCATGAGGGCAGCGCACCCCCAGTGTCTCTGAGAAGTAGTGCGTTTCATGGCCTCAAACACGCGCAGCTCTGCTCAGCTTCGCCCACCACGCGTGTTCACGCGGCTGGAAGGAAGGAGCCTCCTTCCAGAAAGTCAGGACGGATTGGGCTCTCAACAGTCACTCCCGGGCAGGAGGTGGTGCCAACCTCATGGGGAACTTGCTGTGACTCTTTTCCACCAGGAGGAACTCAGCTTTGTTAGAGCAGAGCCTCTTGGATTTACTCCTGCCCAAGCCAGGCCTAGCTCGTTCTCACAGAATCCAGTAAGTGTTCATGCTTTTTCTACAAACACAGTGTCTGTCTGTACATTTTTCTGTATATGCTACCTGGTGGTCGGCTCTGTCCCCGCCCCACCCCTGTTGAATTACGGTATCACTGTGCTAAAAATCACTGATTTTTATGTCTTCTTATCGACTTATCCCTAAAACTGAAAACCCAAGTTTGAGACACAGACACGCATGCATATGCATTTAGAAGACGTGAAGGAACGCGTGAGGGCAGAAAGCAGATCTGGGGTTGTCTGCAGATGAGAGAGGGCGGGGGCAGGAGGGACGCCTGGGGAATGAAAGGTACGTCCTTATCTTGATCAAGGTAAGAGTTTCAGAATGTGTACGCATTTGCCAAATTGTACGCTTTCGGTGTGCATCCTATTGCATGAGAATTACACCCTCATGAAGCTGTTAAAAACAACTCTGGGTTTCGGGTACTAACACATCATTGCACATTCAGAGAACTATTTTCATCCATCTTGTTTTTAAATGAGCCCAGTGTTCGCGTCACTTCCGTGTCATTTGGGTCTGGGCTGGGTTGGTCCAGGAAGTATCCTGTAACTTGCCTCTCTTGGTGTTATGAGCACCACACAAGCACACATTTTTCTTGCAGTGAATGCTGAACGGGCTAACACGACTGGGCTGGGAGGGAGGGTCGGACACACTACCAATATTCCATAAGTGGAATAACCCTCAACATGCAGATCTGAAGAGCCTATGAGCGAGAGCCCTTCTTAAAATGAAATACCACACAGGAAAAGGTGCAATAAGATGGACCGTAGCCCAACTTCCCTGAGGTTTTTGGCCACATCAGGTTAAACAAGAATTTCTAGGGGCGCCTGGCTGGCTCGGTTGGTGGAGTAGGCGACCCTTGCTCTCGGGCTTGTGAGTTTGAGCCCGCGTTCGGTACAGAGATGACTTAAAAATAAAATCTTAAACGAATTTCTAAGTCAAAGACTAGATGGCAAAATCAACAATTGCTCAATTGCTAGGCGGTTGTGAAGCCCGTTGGCCCGCTTCCCAGACCGAGAGAGGGAACCCATTTCATGAGTGGATCACACATCCTTTTGAGCCTTTGCCATTATTTGCTTTCACACGATTGAAAGAGAAGCATTTCAAACTGTCCGCTGAGAGATTTACCAAACCTTTTGTGTCATACTTGGGCATGTCCTTGAGAAGGAATTGAAAGGATAACCCATATTTTGTAACAAAACCTCTACTCATCTAAGCAAGGTGTCTTGGTGCAAATGTCTAAAAGTGGAAACAAAAATGTATCTAATGAATCTTTTTCTTTTTAACTTTTTTTAAAAATGTATTTATTCATTTAAGTGATCTGTACCCCCAACCTGGGGTTTGAACTCACATACCCAAGATCAAGGGTCACATGCTCCATGCACCTCCACAGCCAGGTGCCCCCAAATCTTCTCTATTCCTAGCAATAAATCCTGAACATCCTTCAATACATATGGGGGAAAAGGGAGTTGCATTCATTGTATTAAAAAAGCAGCTCAGGGGCGCCTGGGTGGCTCAGTTGGTTAAGCGACTGCCTTCGGCTCAGGTCATGATCCTGGAGTCCTGGGATCAAGTCCCACATCGGGCTCCCTGCTCAGCAGGGAGTCTGCTTCTCCCTCTGACCCTCCCCCCCTCTCATGTGCTCTCTCTCTCTCATTCTCTCTCTCAAATAAATAAATAAAATATTTAGGAAAAAATAAATAAATAAATAAAAAAGCAGCTCAAGTACATTTTTATTTACTGCTATAAATAGTATATGGTGTATTTAAACACCTACTGTGTTAGCAAGTTGCCAGTAGTCATAATTATAATAATTCAGAAAAAAGGTAACTCTTAGAGCTTTAGGGTTATAATAAATATAACAGATTTTACCTATTTATAAGCATGGGGATGCTGGCGTGATCCATAAAAGACTTCTGGGCATAAAAACGTGTTGCCTAACAGTTTCACTGCTAGAAAAAGAGAACATCTAACATTCTCTGAGTGATGAGGAATGAAAGTATAATTTGAAATAGGAACAGAATAGAAGGACGCCAGTCTGGGAGCCTTAGGGGTAGGGTTACAGCCCCAGCTAGATGCCCCGCTGCCAAGGGCAGACCTAGGGAGCCCGTGAAAGGGCCAACGCTGCCGGGGTGGGGCCACGCGGGCCCAGGGGACCTGAGGCAGCGACCCTGCTCTGCACGGTCCTGTGCTGGCGGAGTCCTGTCCTTGTCAACCTGTCCGAACCCACAGACATTCACAGCACCAGGATGAGCTGGACTGGCCTCGGAGTTCCGTTAATAACGTTGTAGCTCATCACTTGTCACAAATGTACCACCCGGCGCCAGATGTTCATAATCCGGGGAACTGCAGGGGGGTGGTGGTTGGGGAGGTCATGGGAACTCTGTATTTTCTGCTCCATATTTCCGTAAACCTGAAACCGCCTCAAGAAATGAAGTGTA
>NW_027707326.1:0-336 GCF_054177405.1 Leptonychotes weddellii | reverse complement strand
CAGATTACAAACTCTTGTGGATCACCTGTTGTCTTGCTTTGACCACAAAATCTCCTCAGAGGAAGCACGTGCTACTTGTGGACAAGGGGTCAGAGCCCATGCTCACCCTGCCCCTTAGTCTCCCATTCTGCCTCCCTGACCAGCATTATTCCAAGAATGGCTTCTAATCCACGTCAGCATGGGGGGCACCTGACCACATAGAGGCTTGTGGAGGTAGAGCAGCTTCAATAAGAGGTAAGGATGTTGTGACCCTTCAGTTTCTGATGAAAGGAGCCCAGGTGAAAAATCCTTCCCCATTTTGTTAATAAGAAGCCCAGTCAGGGCATGCACAGCTCT
>NW_027707325.1:0-336 GCF_054177405.1 Leptonychotes weddellii | reverse complement strand
TATTTGTTTCAGAGGTACAGATCTGAGATTCAACAGTCTTGCACAATTCACAGCGCGGTTCCTTTCTTCTTTAAATACCCTCTCATCTCAACTGATGCTTCAGGTCCAGTCCCTCCCATGACCTTCCCTAGCACTGGATCTGCACTTCCATTACGGCCTCTATCACTGTTAGTATTATACCTGAGTGGTTTAAGTGTGCCTTTTCCTACCAGAATATAAGCACCTTGTCCCAGAAGTTAAGACTGAGACAAGGATTTGAGTACAAGCAATTTATTTTGGAGTTGATCCCCTTGTGGGGGCATGGGAGGTGTGAAGAGGGGAGGGAAGGATGTGTGT
>NW_027707324.1:0-336 GCF_054177405.1 Leptonychotes weddellii | reverse complement strand
GCAAACCTTGTTTTACTTCTTGCTGGTGAGGACTTATAACTTACCTGTCACGGAGTAGGCATTCCATAAACACATGTTGATAGAAGCTAATTAGTGCCCATAACTGCCCTAGTTTGTCCAAACCTCATAAGCTTCCCTTCTTTGCTACCTAAGCTTCTGCCTGGCCATCTCTAACACACATATTAGTGTGCATATTAAAGCTAGCACACATTAGAGTTAACTATGCCCCAAGCAATGGTGCTCAGACCCTAGTGTCTAAAAACCCTCTGTTCCACTTACTAAGAGTATAGGTCCAGTGGCACTCTTCCAAAAGTTTCTCCCTCAAGATGTTTGCAT
>NW_027707323.1:0-336 GCF_054177405.1 Leptonychotes weddellii | reverse complement strand
ATCATGACCTGAGCTGAAGGCAGACGCTTAACGACTGAGCCACCCAGGTGCCCCAGAGACCAAGAGTTTCTAATAAATACTTAATGTCAATTAATAAGAATTGTTTTAAAAGATTTTGTTTTTAAATAATCGTTCCACCTGACATGGGGCTCGAACTTAAAACCGCAAGATCAAGAGCCTCACGCTCTACTGACTGAGCCAGCCAGGTGCCCCAGTTAAGAAGAATTTTTGCTAAGGGAGCTCAATATAGACAAATATACCAAATGTAGCTATTCTTTATATGTTTGCAACAAACAATTATTTTAACAAGGAAAAATCCTATTTATTTATTTATTT
>NW_027707322.1:0-336 GCF_054177405.1 Leptonychotes weddellii | reverse complement strand
GATGAATCCATCTTAGCTCTTGACAATATCACCAGATTCCCACCTTAAGGCAAGGCATGCTTAAGGTTGTGTAAATAAAAATGCTTTTTTGCGGGGGAGGAAAGAGTCAATGAAAATCAGGTGATCGGGGCGCCTGGGTGGCTCAGTTGGTTAAGCGACTGCCTTCGGCTCAGGTCATGATCCTGGAGTCCCGGGATCGAGTCCCGCGTCGGGTTCCCTGCTCAGCGGGGGGTCTGCTTCTCCCTCTGACCCTCCCCTCTCTCATGCTCTCTCTCTCTCAAATAAATAAATAAAATCTTTAAAAAAAAAAAAAAAGAAAAAGAAAATCAGGTGATC
>NW_027707321.1:0-336 GCF_054177405.1 Leptonychotes weddellii | reverse complement strand
TTAATCTATACATACATGTAACGTTCAGTTGGGGTTTGACCATACGATTTCTTCTGTGGCCACACAATTTTCAAAGTCTTTTAAATGCTTAAGAATTTTGAATTTATGGGGCGCCTGGGTGGCTCAGTTGTTAAGCATATGCCTTCAGCTTGGGTCGTGATCCCAGGGTCCTGGGATCGAGCCCCGCATCAGGCTCCCTGCTCCACGGGAAGCCTGCTCTTCCCTCTCCCACTCCCCCTGCTTGTGTTCCCTCTCTGGCTGTGTGTCTCTGTCAAATAAATAAAACCTTTAAAAAAAAAAAAAAAGGAATTTTGAATTTATAAGTAAAAAAAAAAG
>NW_027707320.1:0-336 GCF_054177405.1 Leptonychotes weddellii | reverse complement strand
TCTCTGTACTCCTACACATCTTTCTGGGTATGTCAAAAATGTGAGGCCATTTCTCAGGATGTGTTTGTGGCAAGCAACCCTGAGGAGATTTTCCTCCCGGATGAAGGGCAGGCTTGCTTACTGTTTGCAGTAAAAATAGTGGGTTAAACTGAGTGTCAGTTGAACCTCTAACAGGACAGAATTTACATGTCCATAGACCAGAATTATTTTGCAATGCTATCAGTTATCCACAATTTTTCAAGAAGTCAAATCTTTGCCATAGAATCAGGTAACCCCAGGGCGCCTGGGTGGCTCAGATGGTTGAGCGTCTGCCTTCGGCTCAGGTCATGATCCCAG
>NW_027707319.1:0-336 GCF_054177405.1 Leptonychotes weddellii | reverse complement strand
TAGAGAACACATGTTTCACAATTTTGTTTTGTTGCTCATGATATTTTCGAAATCACATGGTTTTAAGCACTTGACTTTAGGTATCATAAAAGCTTTTTGTCTGGCCAGATTCCTGCATAAAGTATGTATACACATGTGTTAGGTTGAAGGTAATTCGGCAATTCCATATTTCAACATGGTGAATTCAGAGTTTAAACTCTGTGCAAGATTTTCCACCTTTCCCCACCTGTCATCCCTCTTTCTAATGGGGAGTTGTCTGCACCAAGGGCCATTGTCAAGGGTGGCTGGCTCTGCTGGGCAGTGGCTTAGTGGTCCTTATCTGGCCCTTATCCTTAT
>NW_027707318.1:0-336 GCF_054177405.1 Leptonychotes weddellii | reverse complement strand
GAAAACCTGAACAGACCTATAACCACTAAGGAAATTGAAGCAGTCATCAAAAATCTCCCAACAAACAAAAGCCCAGGGCCAGATGGCTTCCCAGGGGAATTCTACCAAACATTTCAAGAAGAATTAATACCTATTCTTCTGAAACTGTTCCAAAAAATAGAAATGGAAGGAAAACTTCCAAACTCGTTTTATGAGGCCAGCATTACCTTGATCCCCAAACCAGGCAAAGACCCCATCAAAAAGGAGTATTACAGACCAATATCCCTGATGAATATGGATGCAAAAATTCTCACCAAAATACTAGCCAATAGGATCCAACAGTACATTGAAAGGATT
>NW_027707317.1:0-336 GCF_054177405.1 Leptonychotes weddellii | reverse complement strand
CGCAGGCAGGTGGCTCCCCGTGTCCAAGTGACGCCAGGGAGAGTCCTGCTCTGAGCCTGGAACCCCCACCCCCTCCCATCTCCCCCCTTTGGGTGGCAGAGCTCCAGGGACCCCAGCTCACGTCTCTTGCGCATCCCGGGGCCCACGCCCTGCCCTGTCACTCCCATTTTCACCCTTGCTCACCACCCTGCTGGGGGGCCAGCTCTGCACCCCCAGAGTTGGGGGCTCTGGGTGGGGTTCCTGTGCCCTGCAGTGTGAGGAAAGCCAGGCTTTGGGGGCTGAGCGGCAGCTGCCCCGCCAGCTGGGTGGCCTCAGGCAAGTTACTGCACCTCTCTG
>NW_027707316.1:0-6032 GCF_054177405.1 Leptonychotes weddellii | reverse complement strand
TTTTTTTTTTAAGATTTTATTTATTTATTTGACAGAGAGAGACACAGCGAGAGAGGGAACACAAGCAGCGGGAGTGGGAGAGGGAGAAGCAGGCTTCCCGCTGAGCAGGGAGCCCGATGTGGGACTCGATCCCAGGACCCTGGCATCATGACCTGAGACGAAGGCAGACGCTTAACGACTGAGCCACCCAGGCGCCCCTATAACAGCCACTTCTTAATAAGCTATATACCTAGTTTAGGACTGTTCTCTGATTCAGGATTGCTGAATTTGTGCTGAGAATATTAATAGGTACACAAAGGGTCATAGCTTTGGGGATTTCGAGGGTGGATGCCGGGTGGGGGGCCGGGGATGGCACGGCTTTCCTTCTGATACCCACTTAGCTCTTCACAGTTCCCGGGGAGTAATTATTGTAAAAGCTCGGTGTATCATGTTACTGGAAAAGTGATCTCTGGTTAATGGTGTTTTGGTGGTAACAAGCTCTGGGCTTGTTTTTATGGCTCTGCTGGACTGGTTTTAATATGGTACATGTGTGTACAGCCTGAAAAGCCTCTCCATTTAACTATCTTCCTGGGGGAAAGGCCTCGAACCTATAATTTTCAAATGTCTTGAGATCATCTGGTCTATTTCATAATCACACAATCTGTTCAGTAGATGCTGTTGCCTTAGAGGCGGGATAATTTCCAGTAGCACCAAGTAAGCAGGACTTCCATTCCCTCTAAGTTCCCTACACATTCCACGTGCGTATTGAGTAGGTAAAATATAAACCACCCAAATCTCTTTCCTGCTACTCACTATACTGATTCATCCCAAGAAGCCAAGAGTCAAGGAAACGTTTTCTGGCTGAATTAGAAAGCAAAGAACACCATGGAGCAAAAACAATGTCAGGGTGCCCAAACTGTGGCCGGATGTCAGGGCCAGCCCAGAAATCTCCCACAATCCCAGAGGCTGGAATACTCCTCTTTGTCAGGCTTGAAGTAGGCGTCTTCCCCGAGGGAGGTTAGAATTCTCTGTCACATCTTCTCAGTTCTCTGGACCACAGTGGAGGAAGGAACTCACCAATTACAGGCCTCTCAGATCCCAGCACATTTTCCAAAACACTTCTTGTTTTTCAAGCCCCGTATTCCCAGAACCAACAAATTTTCCCTTCTTACTGGGCGGTAGGAAAAAAAATCAGAGAGCTGCAAGTAGAAACCTTTAGCCACTGAGGATGAGTAAATACTGGTGGAGCTCGGCCTTCCTAGCAGGCAGCTGTGTGGAGGGCTTCAGCTCCTGTCCTGCTCCAAGCCTGCCGCTGTGCCCTGTCCCAGATCCGGGCAGGCAGAGCCCCTCTTAAAGTTCCCTGATACTCCCATTCCCGTCCTTTCTTTGCTCTTCTCAAACGTTTCCATCTCTTGATCACAATCCATCTGAACTAACTCGCCCTTTCACTGTCCTCAGGGAGAGGGGGCAGACTATGAAGCCGAAAAGTAATTAAACTATACTAAGATGTTATACTTGCCTGGTGTTCCACCGTTTGCCTACTTCACAGAATTGCATCCACGAAGCGGATGACAACAATTAGGCAAAGGTGGTTTCTCTGTGAGATTAAATGTAAAGGGCAAACGTGATCCTCAGAAGCATTGTCTCAGAAGCGGCAGTAGGCTTTGGCAGGCTTGTGGGTCCCTGTGGAATACAGTGTGTGAGTGAGGAGGGTTAATCCATGCTTTGCCTCTCCCAGTCTCCTTGGTCTGTGGCCACAGGGCCATATCTTCACATCCCTCCCCGTTCTATCTTCACATTGCCTTCCCCTTTGTGTGTGTGTGTGTGTGTGTGTGTCAGATTGCCTCTGCTTCCTCATATAAGGACACGTGTGATTACATTTAGGGCTCTCTGGATAATCCATAAACTCTCTATCTCAACATCCTTTAACTTAATCTCATCTGCAAAGATTTGATTTTCAAATGAGCTCATGCTTACAGATTCCAGAGATTAGGACCTGCGGTCTTTGGAGGCCATCATTTAGCCGATCACAATGCCTTTGGCCCATTTTCTGTCTGGATTGTTTTCTCTACTGTTCAATTTTGAGAGTGTTCCGTTTAACAGTCTAGATGCAAATTCTTTGCAGATAGGTGGTTCGCAAATATTTTTTACCATTCTCTAGCTTGTCTTTTCACTCCCTTCACAGGGTCTTCTGCAGAACAAAAGTGATGAGGGTCAAGTGATCATTTTTTCCCCTTACAGAGCATGCTTTTAATAACAGGGCCACCAACTCTTCATCCCGCCCTTGGTCCTGAAATTTTTCCCCAAGGAGCACCAGTTTACTTCTAGAAGTTTTGTGGTTCTATATTTCACATTTTTTCTAAAAGTTTTAGCATTTTACATTTTACCTTTGAATCCATGTTTTTCCTGTTGTTTGCCATGATGAACTTTATTACACCGTTATGAAGATTTCTAGGATGCTGCAGTGGACTATATTGCTGCTTGCATTACTCACTCTCCCGCTTCCCTTTAGGAGGATTTGATATCTGTGCCCATTGCCAGGCAGGAGATTGAGACTGAGAATGTCAGTTTCAAGGATATCCACCGTAGCTGTAATCCAGGGGTGAAGAGACCACCGTCGCCATGCAGATGTCTTTTAATGCCCACGGGAGTGAGTGACTAGACACTAGAACACAGCTGCTGAAACTCCCAAACGCCACAACTCTGCTTGCCTGGGGACACAGAGGAAGGGGCAGGAAGCAGGATCCACCTCACTTCTGCCTTCCAGACCGCACTGGATACATGTCGTCGGTGGAGTCAAATGCACAATCGGAGCCCATTCACTCCGACCGCTGAGCAGGTTCCCAAACTTCTCAGGCCCACCTTCCATCACACACTTTCCTTTCCTTCCTTTACTCTGTTTCAAAGCTCCTTTATTTTAAAAGATAACAAAAATGCACTCAGGCAAAACGTTGAGCTCAATGATTGATCAATGCAAACGCTCATGTAGCATCGCCCAGCTGAGAGCTATAGAGCCCTTCCTGTTCTCCAATCACTTCCACTCCCTTCCTCCTAAGTGACAACAAATCTGACTGTTTTCCTCATCGTTCTGGTGGTTTTCAAAAAAAAAAATTATATATATGTATCTAAATATATATATATATATTTGCCAGTTAAATTAACAGATCCCTAAGTACTATGGTTTCATTTGCCTGTGTTTGAGCTGTATAAATGGACTTATGCCATATTATATTTTTGCGTCCAGCTTCTTTGCGCAGCATTGTGAGGTTAACCCCAGGTAGCGCAATAGTGACATTGCTGTATAGAATTCCACAGTATAAATATATCACCATTTATTTAGCCTTTCTACTGTTGATGGACATTTGGGTGGTTTTCCAGTATGACTATTACAGATAATACTGCTATAAACAATTATGTACATGTCTTTTGGTGCACTTATGTGCATTTCAGTTGGGTGTATATGTAGGTGTGGATAATGTTACATTTTTCATTAATTTTTTATAAGCTGAGGTTTAGGCAAAGATTTTCCTTTTCTTTCTTTTCTTTTCTTTTCTTTTCTCTTCTTTTCTTTTCTTTTCTTTCCTTGTCTATGGATGTCCAATTGCTTGCTCCAGCATCATTTGTTGAAAAAATAGGACAGGTGTTTTTTATGTTCCAGCCAAAGTGATCCTCCTAAACTAAAAATCAGACCATGCCATTCTTCCGTTAAAATTCTTCAATGGCGGGCGCCTGGGTGGCTCAGTTGGTTGAGCGACTGCCTTCGGCTCAGGTCATGATCCTGGAGTCCGAGGATCGAGTCCCGCATCGGGCTCCCTGCTCGGCAGGGAGTCTGCTTCTCCCTCTGACCCTCCTGCCTCTCATGCTCTCTGTCTCTCATTCTCTCTCTCTCAAATAAATAAATAAAATCTTAAAAAAAAAAAATTCTTCAATGGCTTGTCGCTGCACTAAGAGAACACCTAGCTCTCCAGCTTCATCCTGGGCCAACTTTCACCTACCTCCCACTATATCCCAGGCAGCTTTTCTTCCTTTCAGTCCCCTAAACAATCTAATTGCTTTTGCGCTCGCCTTTCCTTCTGCTTGGAGGGCTCTTTCCTTGGTTCTAGGCGAGACCGGCTCCTTCTATTCCCTGAAGCCTCAGTTTAAAATCATCTCCTCAGATAAACTTCTCTGACTACCCTGTGAGAGTAGAACCTTCTACAAAACTGCCCATCATTCTCTGTCACAGCCGCCTGTATATGCCCTCCACAGGCTTGATCAACATTTGCAAGTGCTTTCATTATTTATTGTCTACCTTCCCCAGCAGACAGTAAACCCTTAAAGGGCCCAAGCTGTTGATCTTGCCCATGTTGGTTCCCCAGTATGTAGCCTGGTGGTTGGCATACAGTAGCTGCATCAAAAGTATCAGTTAAGGGGCACCTTGCTGGTCAGTCAGTAGAGCATGTGACTCTTGATCTTGAGGTTGTGAGTTCAAGCCCCATATTGGGTGTAGAGATTACTTTAAAAAATATATTAGTTAAATGTTGTCATTAGGCTAGAGCTTGTTATGACATGTCCATTTTTGTCCCCAAATTAAAAAGAATTTCCTGAAAACTAGAGCTGTGTGAGAAGAAACAGGCTGCTTGACATATCTGAAGTCCTCCCCCTGGAACGGGGTGACACAGAGGCATTTCCACATCTTGAGAAGCCTGACAAACCTTCAGAATGCCTGAGCAGCATCCCAGGGACATGTGGAGGTGACAGGTTGGATATATGGATGTAACAAGATGAAATGGTGAAATTTATTTTTCTTTCTCTTCCCAAAATATTCCTACCATTCTTCTAGCTAATCAGTAGATCCACATGGCTTCAAAGAGAATGCAAATGTAACAGCAGCAGAAAAGAGGAAAAAAAATATTAATATTCTTTTTTTTTTCCCCTTCAAACTAGGCTCTTGAAAGCCAGAAGGAGAGGCCTTGACTGGAGCAGAAGTTGGGAGTTTATGCCATAAAAAAAGGTGACAATGCAGATATCCCTTTGGACACAACCAGCCCAGAGCCAAATAGATTTTGCAGTTCTTTTGCCTAAACCAGGGATTCCAGACCATTTGTACGCTGGAAGAATTAGCCAATCCAAGTTGGCAGCTGTTTCCATGACAACTGACTGGTTTGCAAGACTTTGAGATTAACAATTCCATTTCACAGGCAATGACATTAAGCTTGTGAAGTTCAGATGCTTCTAGGGATAATCTCTGGAGATACTTTTCTGGTTATAAGATGGGGAACAGGATGGTTATAAGTCTTTACCCAAGGACCTCATTCTTGTGAATATTTTCTGCCTCATGTTACACCTGTGTCAATACCCTCATCTCCCTAGAGTTTCTTTTCACAAGCACTGGTTAATTAAGAAGCTCTCAGTGTTGGCTTTAGGCAGGGTTTTATTAGCCAGTAAGAACAGAAAATAGAGAATTGTAAAAATGTAAAACTTAATTAAAAGTGTGGAAAATTCTAGATTTTGGGGCTCCTGGATGGCTCAGTCGGTTAGGTGTCCAATTCTTGATTTCCGCTCAGGTCATGATCTTAGGATGGTGAGACCCAGCCCCACATTGGGCTCTGTGCTCAGCGGGGAGAGTCTGTTTGGGATTCTGTCTCCCTCTCCCTTTGCCCTCCCCCCACGCTCACACTCTCTCTCTAAAATAAATAAATAAATCTTTACCAAAAAAAGAATATTATAGATTTTTTTAAAAAAGATGACGAGGTTTATATTATGCCTCCACAAACAAAGTTAGCATGCAAATAGAGGGAAGGTGCGATGAGACCATCTATGCTTAGGAGAGGATGCCCAAATGAGAAGGCCCTGGAGGTGGAGGGGTGTGTGTGTGTGTGTGTGTGTGTGTGTGTGTGTGTGTGTTGGAAGAGATTTTTGAGCACTTTTGTTAAAGAGGAAGTCTAAGCTCAACATGGGTTCAAATTCTGATCCTACCATTTATTAGCTCTCTGGCTTTCGGCAAATGACTTAACCTCTCTGTGCCATAGTGTCCTCATTTGAAAAATGGGGTTTCTAAACTGAGGGTTGCT
>NW_027707315.1:0-14458 GCF_054177405.1 Leptonychotes weddellii | reverse complement strand
CCATGCTGTTACTCAGGCAACCCTGTTGGGGCAGAGTTGCCCTGCGCCCCTGTGGCGGGGGATGGGCTCAGTGGGAATCAGTTTGGGGGGCTTTTGTTCTCCGGCAGTTTTCCCTGGTGGCTTTCCGCATCTCTTCCGCGAGTCAGAGCAGACGAGACCGTTTCCAACCCTCTGCCTCAGAGCAGAGAGACCGCAGTCTGTTCTTCAGTGAGCCCTCCAGGCCACACCGTCTCCGTTTCTGTCTGTGCTGCTATAAACTGCAGCGTCCTGGGTTGTGTGCCCCTCCGCAGTGCTCCCAGTCCTGCCTCCAGGTCGGGGCTCGTCTCTGCCCTTTGTGCTTCTAAAACCGCCAGTGGCTCCCAGTTCGCGCCTGAGCGACCCCACTGCTCCGGGTTTCCTCCCCAGGGGCTGCAGTTCGCAGGTGCCACCCCACCGCTCCGGGTTTCTGCCCCGGGGGCTGCCCTAAAGTCCTTTCCCCGCCGCTACCGGTCTGCGAGTCTGTGCCCGTCCACAGCGCGCAAGGCTGTCGCTCACCAGCGGTGTAGGTGGAGCAGAGAGTTTTATTTTAGGGGCAGATTTATTTTAATATCTTTTTGACTTTCTGTCCTGGACTTATATTTTCAGGATTCAAGAGAGAATTTCCTTTTTTTTTTTTATACTTTGGAATCTTTTATGGAAAAACTTTTAACTACAGTGGAATCCTCAGGAGAAGATTCGTGAGGATTACAAGACCCTGAGGGCAGGGTATCAAGAGCCAACTGAATATAAAATATCTAATTTTATACTGAGCTTGTCAGATACATTAATTGGAAAGGAAAGTTTCAACAGGACCAGCCTGGGAAAGTGGCCCCTATGAGGTGAAACTGAAAACAAAACAGAACATTTTTTGGTTAATGGGCTACACAAAATATGTCTCTTTCTCACTTGACTTTTGACCAAAAAATGTAATGGCCAGTCTGACTCCTGCCTTACCCATCAAGCTGGCTTCTGAATGTCTTTTACTTCTTACCACTCAAACCCACCTTCAAAGGATAAAGATTTATCGCTACGAGGGCCACAGGCTCTGCAAGAACACCCCCCCAAAAGAGTTCCCAAAATGTCCTGAGGAGGCCAGCACTATTGAGGTAAATGTGTAATCTCTCTGAAGGAGCCAACTTCAAAAGGAATACCATTTATTCGCATGTCTGTGTTTCAGGATTGGGTTGAAAATAATCACATGACTTTCTGGCTATCTTTCATGTACTAATGTTCCTTTTGTCATCTGTACATCATTTGGTGATGTCACTATGCTCCTGAGTCATATACCCATGTTCACCTCTGTCCCTCTTGAGATATTTCAACTCTTTGAACTCACCCTCATGTTCTTCCCACAACACACCCATCTGTCTTTATTGTCACATTTACCTGCTGATTCAGACCATTCTGGCCTGTAAATCACACATCGTAACTTTGGCACAGTGCCTCCCATAAACTGGAGGAGGTCTGCTCTGTTAGCACAGCAGGAGACTGTTTCCCAAGGCAGGGTCCCAGGATACATCTGGATGAGACCACATCATGAGAGAGTCATGATATTACGTGTGGCTATTTTTCAATTTCACTTTAACTTTAGAATGCACTTTTATAATAAAAATACTATTGGATTTAATAAAGTACAAAATCATTTCTGTAGTATATGGTACCTTTAAATGAAATGCTTCTTTTTTCCCCCCGCTAACAGAAGGAACACCAGCAATTATTATTTTCTTGATGGAGCAACAAATGCAAGCCTTAAGCCAGGACAAGCGCTGGTTTCTGTTTTCATTACTGTCTCTAAAAAGGTACAAGATTATGAAGTTTATGATGTCCACTTTGATCTGTTTGTTTTAATGGCTTTATTTTTATCTTGAATTAAATTTAACATAATAAAAATAGAATTTTCAGCAAATACTTCATGCATGCCTAGGTGCAAACAATAACAACAGGTTAAATGTTAATCTATTTCATTAGAGAACTTCAAGACATTGCACTGTTTTCTTCAAACACTCTGCAAACCTAGGATCATTGAAATCACAAATCATGTCATTGAAAGGAGTAATTAGCTAATTGTATAGGAGAGGGACTGAAGTACAAAGAAATTTAATTATTTCAATGAAGTTTCATGGTGAAAGGGAGACAGACCAGGACCACAATTCTTATATAATAAAAATACTGAAACTGAATAGCATATTCTTAAAATCTTTTTAGTAAAATGCTTAGGGTTAACAAGAACCCAACAACAGGGGGCAGCAGAGACCTCTTCTGCCTGCACATATTTTATGTTCCCAGTTTAGGAATGTGGCTTTTTCTGCGACGGGGTTTCAAAGGTGACAACGTGTAGCAAGAAGGCAGATTTGTGATGAGTTCTTGTCATCTACTAGTGGCTCATGGCAAGGTGGTATCTCTGGGGCCTTCTCTCCATATTTTATTGTAATTAAATATGCACATCCTACATAGCTGGAATCTTGCAGTCCCACCCATCAGAGCCCAATGGATGACATCACCTCTGCTCCTAGGTTTACTGAATTGTGCCACTGTCTTTTCAGGAAGCCGGCCTTTAAATCACCAGCACTCTAATCTGGGTTTTCCACTGAGAATCCTTTCCAACAGTCAATAAATTAGGCAAAGTAGAGCAACGAAAGTAGGAAACTGCCATAAATTCTCATTTGCCTTTCTAAGCAAACACCAGCAACCATAGTCCTGTTGGCTCGTGGTTTCTGGGTTGGAAATGAGGAGTGGTTGGGAGGGGAAGATGAAAGATAAAATCTGAATGTGAGAACAAAAAAAAAGACTAGACTGAACCAGTTCCCTTCCCTCCTACAAGGTGCAGAGGTGGGGCTGGCCGGGGAAGATGGGTGTCAGTGCAGGCTCCCTCTCCAGTCCGCTGCTTCCAGGCTCTTTCCCATGCTTCGGCCCCTTTCCTCCTGGGGTCCTCTCTGCCCTCCCCTGGGTCTCGTATTTGAGACCTTCCTGTGCTTCCCGGTCCCTCACGTGGGACTCAGACCCCAATTTCCACAAATAAAGGGCCGGGGCCTATTCCTGCACTTGTCTTCAGCTCCCACTGAAGAAGTCAGTCCTACGCCCAGCTTAGCTGATTGTGGAAATGGATTTCGTCAACTTTAACCTGTGCTTATCCAGCAAAACAGTCGTTTTCAGGGAACACCTTTTCTTCTATGTCCCCTGGAGTCAGAGTTCACCCTGCCACCTGCAAAGCTGCTTTTAGAAGTCCTGGGGACGTAGGTCCTTCATTGGGTCTAGGGCCAGGGAAAGTACGGACTGAGAAATCAATATAGAATGTGTGTGTACACATAAACACATACATATTTGCACTTTCTTAATATAAAAGTAAAACATGGCCTTTAAGAGATTGACATATATAAGAACAATATCAAGGAGAAAATTTAAATCTCACGGCCATTGTCAAACTATTTTTAAAATATTAAAAATTTGATTCTCATACAAATCTCATTAATGAGGAAAGCAGCAAGAGGATAAACTGAATGGAAGTGGATTTGAGAGGCTGAGGGTACAGACGCTGACAAAACAGTGGCAGAAAATTGTTAGTTTAGATGCAAAACTGGTTAACGTCTTATAGAGAATACAACTGTAACCTCTGAGAGCAGAACTGATTTGATTTGCTACTGGAAAAAAAATCCAATGTTATCATACAAGCTCACAGGGTCTAGGTCCTATTCAATAGTAAATAATAACGTTCCTTAGAGGAATGTCCCAGCGGAGAATCAGGTAATCCTTGGGTGGGTCTGCTAGACTGTTTCCATATCACATTCTCTTTTTTTCCAAGTTCTAGATTGTTTTTATTTTAATAAATTTTCTTCCATTCTTAAGAATTTTTAGAGCACATATAAATATATGAATAAATAAAACACATATTTTTACAAAGTGAGGATTAGATGGCATGTATAATCATAAATATTTCTTCTTTCACTTAATAGTGTATCATAAACGTGGTCCAGTCTCTTCCTGCTCTCCTCTTCCTCACACCTACCCTCTTTAGCTTCACACAGATTGACAATGAGGAAAAGAAAAATCTGGTTTAAGCTAAATAAACTCACTTGGAAAGTCCCCCATCACATGGGGGAAGATCTTTGCATTTCTTAGCAGATATTCTATCTTATAAACACTCCTGCTGGGTCAATTTGCTTTCTTTTTTTTTCTTTTTTTTTTTAGAGTAGCCTCCACGCCTAGCATGGAGCCCAATGTAGAGCTTGAACGTGAGATCAAGACCTAAGCTGATATCAAGAGTGGGAAAGTGGGACGCTTAACCGACTGAACCACCTAGGTGCTCCTATTTGCTTTTTTTTTTTTTTTTGAGAGAGAGAAGTGGGGAGGGGTAGAGGGATAAGGAGAGAGAATCTTAAGCAGGCTCCACATCCAGTACAGAGTCTGACGAGGGATAAATCTCACGACCCTGAGATCACAACCTGAGCTGAAATCCAGAGTCAGATGCTTAACCAAATGGGTCACCCAGGGACCCCCCATCTGCTGTTTTTTTAAGCATAGTGTGTGGATCCCCAGCAGCACCCCCAAGACCCAGTTGGACACCTCATCATGCATCCTCCAGGTGTTAAATATGGCACAGGAAAGGGTGCATCTTGTAATGACATGCTGCCTTGGCAGGAGAACCTTTCCTGGCTGTGGTAACCAGCACTGGCCACATGCTAAAATTACACAAAGGGCAGAGCTGGAAGGCCAGTTATACCCGGCAGGCACTTAAAGGCATAGTTATCTACTCAACTCAATACACTGACTGAAGTATTTCACAAAAAGCAACCCCAACATTTAGCTTGATAAAACAAAATTTAAAAGAAAGAAAACTGTGGGTTTGGGAGTGGATACAAAAGTAGACCCCTGCCAAGATAGAAAGCTGGTATCTGAAGAACCAGCGGTTATTATCTGAGAACGTAAAGGGTGAAAACAACTCCGTCAGCTCATGAGATCCCAAAGAGCTTTAATTCTCTCCACTGTTTTTCTGAATGTCCATCTTCCAAGGAGCCTGAATTCCTCGGAGTGCCGTGGACTGAGTGAGTATTGGTTTAGGAAACTCGAGGATACGCCCCCAGTGGAAGGTGAGAATGACACACTCTCTCCGGAGGATGCCTTCCCCCCTCATCCTCTGCATCCAATGAAACCAGGGGTTTCCACTTCCCATTATGGACTTGCCTGGGGGCGCTCCCATGAATTCCGGTGGGTTCTTGGGCTTCCATTCACACAGAAGAGGGCCACATCATCCCATGTAACACTTGGCACCTTTGGGGTTCTGTTTCTTCTCAGTTCCATGGATGCCTCTGAGGCCCCGGCATTGCCTGGTGGGGTCCACGTGATAAGGGCTCAGCACGTTCCCGGGGGCGGTGACGGAGGAGAAGAGGAGACTGTACGCACAGGACCAGGTAGGATGACGACAGTGTCGGAGATTCTCGCAGCACCTTAATAATAGTAGCAGCTGCTCTTCCCTGGTAGTTTGCCAGGTGCCTTTAGACACATGACCCCATGGAGCCCTCCTGACAACCTTAGATGATTTATTTGTACTAAGTCCATTTCAGAACACATTTAAGGCAGCTAAGAACCCTGTTAAGTTGACACAGATGTCTCCATTTTAAGAGAGTTCTGGTAAATTGCCTGAGGCTATACAGTTAGTGGTGACAGAGCCAATATTCAAACCCAGCCCCAAGCTCTATCCTGCAGGTAGCCCCACACACATCACAGCCGGGCATGTTGTCCCTGGCTAAGGGGACCTTGCTAGTGTATGTTTCTGTTCCCTTCTGGAATGTTACTTGGTTCTATTTTTTTCTGCAGGTGATTTATGGGGATCAGACTGTACTGTGGCTGCTGATTCATATGCTTATGCCAGGCAGGTCACAAACAAAGCAAAGATTGTGAACCAAGATGTGGAGCCTGTGATTATGGGCATTCAGTCAGAATTCAGTCAGTCTCTGGTCATTTGGTGGTGATGATTCTTTCTGGAAAGTTCCAAAGCATATTGTTAGCAATATGTTTGTGAAACCTCTTTCTCTTGTGTGGCATTTCCCAGCTGCTGCAGAGATACAACACAGACCACGAAGCATACTTTCTTCTAAAAGTTTCAGTCTGCCTTTCTTTCTCTTACTGCTACCTGGAAATATGTCCTCTCAGCCCACAGCGGATCCATAATTGTGCCTACTGCCCTTAAATATTCCTGAAATGCTCTGCTCGTCCTAAAGGGAAACCGTTACAGAAAGCCCCAAGTTCCAGATTTGACGTTCAGACCTTAGAAAGTTCAAATCCGTGCCCTTTACATTTTTAAATTTAAACTTTGTTTCTCTTAGCTCCTGCCCCATATTTCACCTGCCCTCATCTTTACCTCCCTTAAGTTTTCTCTTGCTCCATGTAGAACCAGCTTACTCACCACTAAATGTGAGAAATGTCCCTTTTTCTTCCTGGGCTTTTCTGCACTTTTTGCCAGGTTCCACGGTAAAGCTGCAGTGATTCCTTTTGTGTATTCCTGATGCCACTGAAGAGGGAAATAGCAGTCATCGGAATTGTTTGCATTACGTTGGCTTGGGTAGCAGCCTGCTAGATGCCCTTGGCCCTTTTACTTAAGGACAGAAATGGAAGATTTGTTCACAAATGAGTACAGTAGAATGACATCTCACCTGGGGTCAGCTTCCAAGTGAAAAATCAAGAATGATCAAAATTAACCTTAACATACTGTCCTGTGACACCAGGAGAAACCAAGATAAAAAGGATTAAAATTTAAATGTCAGAAATGAAATCCAAAGAATAAAAGAAGAAATCATGGAAGAATTCCTTTATAGTATTTCTAACTATGACTCAAACTCTAAATTCCGTAAAAGAAAAGATTAATAATTCAGTTACATACAATAACACGCTTCTGCATAAAGAAAAATATAATAAAGTTCAAAGACAAGCACCAACTGGAAAAATTTTTGCAAACCACAACACAGACAACAAGCTGATTTCCTAAGTATATAAAGATCTCCCAGAAGTCATGAAGAAAAAGCCCATAAAAAAGTGGACAAAGGATGCAAGCAGTCAGATCACAGGAAGAAAATATAAATGGCCCTTTTATAAATGAAGAGATGCTAAGTCTTACTAGTAGGAGAAATTCAAATCAAAAGCTACAATGAAAGGAATGCCATTTTTAACCTATCAGATTGGCAAAAATACAAAAGTTTGACAAATTCAGTTGCAAGCTGTGGGAAAAAACAGGTAGTCTCCTATGTTGCTGATGGAAGCGTAGATTGGAACAATTTTATGAAGGGAAATTTAGCAGTATCTATTAGAATTCCAAATGCTTTCGCTTCCTGACCCAGCAACCCCACTATGGGAATTTATCCTGCAATGTAGCTTGAACACATTCAAAATAATGTTTTCAAAGTTATTTACTGCAGCATCATTTGCAATAGTAAAATATATATTTCTATATGTATATTTCTAATGCAATAACTCATGCCCATCCATCTCTACAATGGAATTTTATGTAGCTATATATATTTTTAAAAGGAACAAAGACGTTCTCTATATGCAGATATATAAAGATCTCCAAGTTATAATGGTAAGTGAAAGGAAAATGCAGAAGAATGTTTGTACAGGGCGCCTGGGTGGCTCAGTTGGTTAAGCGACTGCCTTCGGCTCAGGTCATGATCCTGGAGTCCCGGGATCGAGTCCCGCGTCGGGCTCCCTGCTCGGCGGGGAGTCTGCTTCTCCCTCTGACTCTCCTCCCTCTCATGCTCTCTGTCTCTCATTCTCTCTCTCTCAAATAAATAAATAAAATCTTAAAAAAAAAAAAAAAAGAATGTACAAAGGAGGCTCATAAAAATATTCATTTTGCTTATATATGCATATAGAAACTCTGGAAGAACACACAACCTAACAATGGCAGTCAGCTTTGATAGGAGTAGGTAGAAACTAGACAGAGAGACAGGGAGAAGAGCAAGATTCTTCATCAAATACATTTTATTTTTTTCCATTTTAAATTGTTTGAATGTGTTTCTATTTCTGAAAAATAATTTTTTAAAAAACATTGAAAAATCCCTTAAGTTGTCTATAAAGTACAGAACATAAGGTTTCATACATATGATCTTATTCCATAATGTTTATGCAACTTAAGTTTGAGAACAACTTGACTAAAGGAACAAAGGTTAAGTTGCTATGCAGGTATCTGGGTATTGAAATCATTCTCCTTTAACATACCTGTTAAATTCCTGGCTGGGAGTGGGTGGAGAATTCTAAAAAGCACCTGCTTTCCTGGAGGGATTAGACTAATCTAATACCAGACCTCCAAAACAAGCCTGTTTGTTGTTGTGAGAACAGGAGAAGAGGGGAGTGCCTGGGTAGCTCGGTTGGTTAAGTGTCCAACTCTTGATTTTTTGGCTCAGGCCATGATCTCAGGGTTGTGGGTGGGGCCCTGCACTCAGCAGAAAGTCTGCTGGAGATTCTCTCTCTCCCTCTCCTTCTGCCCCTCCCCACCCCTTGCCTGCCCTCTGTCTCGCTCTCAAATAAGTAAATAAATCTTAAAAAAAAAAAAAGGAAATCAAGGATTCCCAATTTCAGTGAAGGTTGAAGTTAATGGGTAAGTTAAATAAGCAGCTGATATGGGATTCCATGATATGGTAGTGATATTTTCTAAACTGTGGCAGGCCAGGGTTCATGGTCTGAGAAGTGCAGCTGTACCTGGTGAGGCACTAGGAGGTCATATCTAAAACTGGTGCTGTCCTAGGGAATTCTAGAAGTAATGGTTAACATCATGTATGATTTTCAGAGTGAGGGATGTGGAGGTGATCCAAGTCAGAAATCTTGAATTGCACTACATTGGTAATACCTTTTATTTATCTCTCAAGATGCAATACAACACAAATCATTCATTGGGCCTGGAAAAAAAAAGAAAAAAAAAAACTGAGAACAAGGAAATATTGAGGGTGCATTTCAATCCATTGATCAAATCATTGAAGGTGAATTCTTAAGTCCTTTTTCATCATCAGAGTTTTTAATATATAGATAAGATTTTAATCAATAATGCTGATTCTGTAGAACTTGGGTGCATTCAACTCATCTTAACTCTTCTCATGGAAATTAGTAGAGAGATGGACCATCCAGGACATCAGACTCAGAGAGGAGGGGGAGGTTTTATGAAGGCCCTTGATTCCTTGGCCAAAAAGTTAGTACTGGTTCTGTAGACTATGGAAAACATTTGAAATTTTGAATAGGAGGGTGATGTGATCAAAATTTCCCTTTAGTGAATTCGGCAGTGCAACTGGAGCAAGGTGGGAAGGGAGTGTCCATGGGAAGCAAGATAAGGTCATTATCGTCTGTCAGGTAGAGATGATGACTGGGACTGGGTGTGAAGAGCAAAGGAGGATCAAAGAAAACCTTGAGATTAGAGGTCGGTTGACTGGGAAAAATGGTTATCATTAATGACATGGGGAGACATCATGACCTGTTTAGAAGTAAGCAGAAGATGAAGG
Source organism: Leptonychotes weddellii (assembly GCF_054177405.1). Classification (NCBI taxonomy): domain Eukaryota; kingdom Metazoa; phylum Chordata; class Mammalia; order Carnivora; family Phocidae; genus Leptonychotes; species Leptonychotes weddellii. Next base: position 4,961 of record NW_027707315.1, on the reverse strand, counting down.
TTCAAGGGACTGGCAGAGCATTCAGGGGCATTGCCCACAGGTAGTTAGGAGGGAGTTCTGGTGCTTTGGGAGACACTGAAGCTGGAGTTGTAGGTTTGGGAGAAGCCATGAGAGTGAATTAAGTCACCAAAGGAGAGAATAATATCTGAAAATCTATTTTTTAAATATTTCTAAATAAAAATACAAGTGCTTTAAGACCAAAACCTGAAATAAAGAAAGTAGAGAGAGAAGGAGTTGGTACTATGATTAATGAAAATTATAGCCACCATACACATGGCAGAAGCAGGAGAGAGTAGAGAGAGAGAGAGAAGGGAGATGGCCTGAAGATAGAATCCTTAGCATCACTTCCAGTTGGAGTTATTACTAATTCCCACACTTCTGTCACCTAGAAAACTAAAACTGGATGAACATAGTCATTTCAGGATGCCCATTCTGGACACTCAAGGGTATGAATTCAAGGGCTGCCCCTATATAAATATTTTCTGATACCAGATAGATCTAAAATTTATATTGACAGGTGGATCACTAAATGCGTCACCAAGTCTTTTCAATTGCCCTGATACTTTTCTGCACCATCTCCTGCTTCTTGAATGCAAACAAACTTGATTTTCTAATACCTATGATTAATGATAGATTTCTGAAGTTTTTACTTCCTACTTGGGTGAAATTTGTTTTTTAAAAAAGCTTTCATCCTCCACTTCTTCCCCACCATGCCCTCACTTCGCTCCCATAGAACCATGTATTCTTCATAGATAACGTCCCTGGGGGTTTTCAGGGCACCTCTCTCAGTGGGTGCTGAATTGTGGTTGGGAGTCTAATCTTTCCAGGGAAGCGAACAGTGTGCGACTGGCTGGGTGTCACTGTTGAAGTACAAGTCTCTCCGTGCTATGGGAAGTCAGCTCTGCTCCCAGGCCGTTTCATTGTAGAAATGGCTTCACTCTTAGGAAAGACCATCTTACTCTTTATTCTTATGTGATAGCAGAGTTGGCTCAAGCCAGTAGTAATTAGTTGTAAATCTTGGCAACACACTGCTGTGGGTATGTAGGGAAATGGAGCCAAACATGTAGGAGACATTCTAATTACATGTAACTCCTCAGGTATCTTGTGTATATTAACAGCTGCCTGTGAACACTTCACCAAATTATAATGATTCTTTGAAATCAACACAGGAAACCAAATGTTATCCCCATTACCTGGAAGAAAATAATATTAACGTTAATAAAAAGCACTGCATTCTGTTTAGAATATGTTTAAATTAAGTATCTCTAAAAACCAGAGCCTCATCTGCTCGCTGTGTTTAACAGGGGAAGTGCACTTTGGAGGGCAGGCACATTTTTATGTGGAAACTCAAAGTGAATGTGGTTCAGAGGATGGAGAAACGGTCATACACATGTCAAGCCAGGATGCAGCATTTGCACAGGTGGGTTTCCTTTCCAGTCATGATTTTGGGGTCATAGTTGATGCATTTCTAAATGAGGTGTTGTCATTTTCTTGCTTTATAGCTGTAGAACCCAGGTGTAAGAGATAATGTTCAGTTAAACATTGAACATCAAGATAGGGGCAAAGCCCAGCCCCAAATTATACCAGTTTCCTCTAGTCCCCCCAAGAGTACTCCTCCCCTTCTTCTCAAATGATGGCTGCCTCCTACGTCTCCATTACCACCATCACCCCATTTCCTCTCCTCACCCCCAGCACACACACAGTCTCAGAAGGTGAGGGGTCCTCCCTCCTTTTCAGGGCCAACCCTTACATTGTGCTTTTGGTTCCACCCACTGTCCATAATTACCCCTTCTGTGTTCTATAACTTCATCTCTTTACTGCCTCATTCTCATCAGTCCATAAATTCAAGTCTGTCCCATCCTTAAAAGTGAGCCTCTCTTAATCCTCCTTCGACCTTTAGCTATGGCTTCTGTCTCCTTCCCTTCTGAGACAAATTTTTATATCAATTGCCTACCCTCTCTACTTCCTTACTTCCCATTTATGTCTCAACGTACTGCTTCTGCCAAGACCACCAGTGACTCAACAGTTCTTCAGTCAAAGAGACACTCTTCTACCCTTTCTACACTAATGCCATCTACACTGCAGACCATTCGGTCATCACAACTCTACTACCCTAGCTTCTCTGACACTACTCTCTCCAGTTTCTCCTTAGGCCTCTTTGCTCTTGCTTTAATTCCCCTCTGGGCTTCTCCATCTCTGTCTGGGCCTGTTATTCTTTTGGGAGCCCAGATCCCTTTGAGAGTCTGAAGGCATAGACCTTTCTCCCAGATAAAAAGGACATATGTTCTATGTAAGTAGCACTACCAGCTACAACAGACAACCCCCAAATCTTAACAGATTAGCACAACCAAGGCTGATTTCTTGATTGGACAAAGTCTAATGTGGATGTTCTCCTAGACAGGTCTCCTCCGAGCGTGACTCAGGGATCCACCTCCTTTTATGTGGCTCAGCCATCTTGGATTCTTTGGCTTCCAGATGGGAAGTCAGGGCGGATCAAAGATGACTGTGATCCTGTCATACAATGTCACTTAGAAGCAAGAGAAGCTGAAAAATGTAGTTAGCTACATGCTCAGAGAGGAAAAGAATTGGATATCAGTGAACACAATGCTGGGGGTCTCCAGACTCCTTGAAGCCTAGATCAAGAGCTACATTAAATGTTAGAGTTCTATTGGATCCCCATAGTCCATTGCTTGCCCTTCTTTTTCAAGGTCTCATTGGTGCTCTCACTGCCTCTCATCTTTTCTCTACCCTCTTCATACTGAAAATTACCCACTATGCATCTCTAGCTCTGATCTTTCCCCTGAAGATCTCATTTTCATATCTAAGATATTTCATTTGGTTGGGCCATAGTCACTTCAAAATCAACAAGATCAAAACTCAACTAACCATCTTCTTCCTTAAGCCAATTTTACTCTGTTTTTGACCTTAAACAATGACCTTATCATTTACCTACTCAGATAAGGCAGAAAACCAAGTGGCATTTTTAATCTCTCCCTCACCCTCACTTCCTGCAGAAAACCCTCCCAATTACCTCTTAAATGTTTTTTAACTATTCAATATATTTCTCTTATGTTTTACTATTTAAATTTTTTATTTTGAAAAATTTCAATCATTTAGAAAAATGAACACCTATAGACACTCTTACCCTGGATTCACCAGTTGTTAATATTTTGCTTCATCTGTGCTCCCCTCCCTCTCTCTCTGTTCCCCCCACACCCTCCTCTATCAGTGTTCATTCTTCTGAATGGTGGAAGTTTTTCAAAATAAAAGATTTAAAAATAGCAAAACATAAGAAAGAAATAAAATGTTAAATATCTATATATACACACATATTCCTATAATATTATCCTTCATAGTCACAGCCAACATTCTTGGAAAACTTAACATTGATAGAATAATATTTATGATATAATAGTAATATATGAGTCTTATTTAGATTTCTCCTATTGGCTTGATAATATCTTGAGGTTTGTTTATTTGTTTTTTCTGGTCCAGGGCTAAATGCAGGATTATGCACTGTATGTCTCTTTTAACTCCTTTAAAACAGTTTCCCAAACTTTTTTTTTTTTTTTTTTTTTAATGGCATGAATATTTTTGTAAAGCCAGGATAGTTGTTCAGCGTAATATCCCTTAGTTTGGGTTAGATGGTTGTTCCCTTCTGAGTAGATTCAGGATAACTATTTTTGGCAGGGGTGTCTTTTGAGGGCATCACACCTAGAGGCACATGACATTTGTGTGGCCCATTATCAGTGATGTTCAGTTTGATGATCTGGTTAAAGTGGTACTTCCAGGTTCATTGTAAGTAAGGGTGACTTTCCCCTTTGAGATGAATAAGCTTTCTGGAAGTGTTCATTTGAGGCTGAATGAATATTCCGTTCCCCAGGAGTCTTTCACTCATTTTAATTTAATTAATTAATTAATTAATTAATTAATTATTTCAGAGAGAGAGAAAGGGACGGAGTGAGGGGAGGGGCAGAGGGAGAAGGAGACAAACAGACTCCCCGCTGAGCGGGGGCTCCATCCCAGGACCCTGAGATCACAACCTGGGCCAAAATCAAGAGTCAGAGTGATGGGGTTTTGGAATGTAGGTGAGGTTTGGTGGGGTGAGGTCCGGAGCCAATGACCAAGAAAGAATTCTTGAGACGTCTTTGGTGCAAAATGGTGGTTTTATTAAAGCACAGGGACAGGACCCATGGGCAGAAAAAGCTGCCCCGTGTTTGTGAGGTGTAGCTAGTTATCTACTTGGGAGTTGGGGGACTAAAGAAAAGGGAGGTTTCAGAAGGATTTTCATATGTTAAAGAAGACTCACAGGATAACTGGAGGCCTTGCCATTGTCAAGTTAAGGTTGTTTCCTTCTATGTAAAATTAATACACAGAAATCAGTTGCATTTCTATACACCAACAACAAGACAAAAGAAAGAGAAATTAAGGAGTCGATCCCATTTACAACTGCACCAAAAACCAAAAGATACCTAGGAATAAATCTAACCGAAGAGGCAAAGAATCTGTACTCAGAAAAACTATAGAATACTCATGAAAGAAATTGAGGAAGACACAAAGACATGGAAAAATGTTCCATGCTCATGGATTGGAAGAACAAATATTGTGAAAATGTCTATGCTACCTAGAGCAATCTATACATTTAATGCAATCCCTATCAAAATATTATAAACTTTTTTCAAAGAAATGGAACAAATAATCCTAAAATTTGTATGGAACCAGAAAAGACCCCAAATAGCCAGAGGAATGTTGGAAAAGAAAAGCAAAGCTGGTGGCATCACAATTCCGGACTTCAAGCTCTACTACAAAGCTGTAATCATCAAGACAGTATGGTACTGGAGACACATAGATCAATGGAACAGAATAGAGAGCCCAGAAATGGACCCTCAACTCTATGGTCAACTAATCTTCAACAAAGCAGGAAAGAACGTCTAATGGAAAAAAGACAGTCTCTTCAATGG
>NW_027707314.1:0-336 GCF_054177405.1 Leptonychotes weddellii | reverse complement strand
TCCAGAGGACTAGTGTGTGGAGACATGGATGCTAGCCTAGCCCTGTGTCCACTGGTTGCTGCCTGCCTGAGCCATTCTGAGCTGCAGTTTCCTCACCTATAAATCAGAAATATTTGTATCTGTCCTGTCTACCTCACAGGGTTGCTGTCCCCAGAACAATGAAATCAATAATTTCATCAAATGAAACCATGACTTGAAACATTAGGAGCCGTGATCATTTAGCTATGCAAACACTGCTTTCTTTAGGCCAAAATACTGGCTGTAGGCTGTTGCTCTGCTCATATCAGTTTGTTGAACTCCCAGGAAGTCCCTGACTTTCTAAAATGGAGGACTTGT
>NW_027707313.1:0-336 GCF_054177405.1 Leptonychotes weddellii | reverse complement strand
TGGAGCACTGGGTGTTATACGCAAACAATGAATCATGGAACACTACATCAAAAACTCAGCCCCTCTTCCTCTCTTTCCCTCTCCCTCCCTTTTTCTCCACTATGGTGATTAACATAACAATAAAAAAATTTTTTTTAAAAAAATTAAATTATATCTAATATGTGTTTGGCTACCAGTAAGGGCTCTATGCTTGTATTCCAAACTCATGCGAATTCTGAGGCCCAGGCACCTTCTCGGGTCTTGGCAATCACCTCAAAAGCAAGCTGTAGCTTATGCTAGAACACAATAATGCCACGCATTATGTTCCCAATTGACCTTCTGAAACTTTCCAGCACC
>NW_027707312.1:0-336 GCF_054177405.1 Leptonychotes weddellii | reverse complement strand
AGCTTTGGAGGACGAGAGTGAAAATGGCAGCCTCCCAATCTCTGCTCCGGAGGAGCCGAGAACTGGGGGCCCCACTCCTCAGTGAGCCCCCAGAGAAAAGCAGTCAGTCACTCCCGTCTCCCTGGTCTCCAGCCGCACTCCATGCTCACCTGGCCTGTGACCGAGCATTTCTATCTCTGGCTCATGACCCCATTTGGAGTCTCCAAACCCAGCAGATTCCTGCGGTGTGCTCCTGAGCCGCTCCTCCCGGGGGAAGAAGGGGAGTCTCCCTGGATCTGCCACTTGTTGGGTCCCTGCTGGAGGAGCAGTGGCCCAACTGTGCCACGGATCATGGTT
>NW_027707311.1:0-336 GCF_054177405.1 Leptonychotes weddellii | reverse complement strand
TGATTACCCCAGAGTCGAAGGGGGAGGAGGTCATCAGATAGAGTTTGTCCCACACCCGGCTGGAACGGACCTGTCCAGAATGAGGGTGCAGGCCAGGAGGGGCCCCCTGCATGCCTGTTCCCAGCCCAACATCATCCTCCAGGGCCCCCACACATCGCTCGCGTGGTGGAGAGTCCTGCTCCAGGAGGGACCCCCGATCCAGATGGCAGCAGGCATGGCCCTGCCCCCATGCCATCAGGACCCCACATGTGGGAGGGGACCCAGGGTGCAGGGCGGAGTGGGCGCAGGCCTGCTCTGCCGCAGCTTCTCTCTGGAGCCAGGTCCTGCCTCTAGGCC
>NW_027707310.1:0-336 GCF_054177405.1 Leptonychotes weddellii | reverse complement strand
GGGATCGAGTCCCGCATCGGGCTCCCTGCTCAGCAGGGAGTCTGCTTCTCCCTCTGACCCTCCTCCCTCTCATGCTCTCTCTATCTCATTCTCTCTCTCAAATAAATAAATAAATAAAATCTTTAAAAAAAAAAAAGAAAGAAAACGGTGGCGTAAGACACCTAGAATAACAGCTGGGTAGAGGTGATAATGGCCAGTATTATTTTTTTCGGGCTCATTAACTAGATTCTGTTTGAGATTATCTTGAAAGCAGCAGCTTTAGATTCCTGGAGCTAAAAAAGAATTCCACGCATGGCCTTTTTGCTTTTTAAATAACTCTATTAAATGTATTCTTTG
>NW_027707309.1:0-336 GCF_054177405.1 Leptonychotes weddellii | reverse complement strand
GGGGCTGTGGGGAGATTCTTGCTTGGGTGGGAAGCACAGGGGAAGTGGGTCGAATGCACTCTCGGTAGCTCCGAGGCCCCAGCCGTGGCTGAGGACAGAGCGGGGAGACGAGAGAAGGAAGTCGGAGTAGCTGCTTGGCCCTCCTGTCCTCCTGTCCTCCTGGTGAGTGGGAAATTCTGCATCTGTAGGATCTGGGCACTGGGAACTCAGGGAGCTATTTCCAGATGTTGCTAAATTACACCACAACCCACAGCACCAGATTGCAACAACACGGATTCATTTATCTGCACACAGATCTCGACATGAACTGCATTTCAAAATTAAGCAGAAACAGGG
>NW_027707308.1:0-336 GCF_054177405.1 Leptonychotes weddellii | reverse complement strand
TTTTTCTTTTACAGAAATAGTAACATAAAAATTGTCTTTGCTTTTTACACTTAACAGTATGTCTTGGAGATCTATCCATATCAGTACAGAAAGAACTCTCTCATTCATTTTTATTATCTGCATAGTATTTTTTTTTATTTTTATTTTTTTAAAGATTTTATTTATTTATTTGAGAGAGAGAATGAGATAGAGAGAGAGAGCATGAGACGGGGGAGGGTCAGAGGGAGAAGCAGACTCCCTGCTGAGCAGGGAGCCCGATGCGGGACTCGATCCCGGGACTCCAGGATCGTGACCTGAGCCGAAGGCAGTCGCTTAACCAACTGAGCCACCCAGGCG
>NW_027707307.1:0-336 GCF_054177405.1 Leptonychotes weddellii | reverse complement strand
TCCTGTCTTTTACTTTCTAGCCTAATACACAGCCACCCCTTATGTACACCACCCATGTAACCACTGCCCTCTCCTGGAACCCCCTGATGGAAGGTACTAAGAGAAGCCATTTTATTTATTTCTTTGCTACCACATGGGACTCTATTTGAGCCACCCCAGAAAGAGGAGAATTAAACATTATACTAATTAAGGAATAGAGTTGAGATTATGAAAATTATGAAATTATTATGAAATTATGAGATTATTTTAATTATGAAAATGAGATTAGTCATTTGTGGAACGAATTTCATAAAAAAGCAATGAGCTTTGACAAAAGCAAGATTGGTAAAAGGAGTC
>NW_027707306.1:0-336 GCF_054177405.1 Leptonychotes weddellii | reverse complement strand
TGATTACCCCAGAGTCGAAGGGGGAGGAGGTCATCAGATAGAGTTTGTCCCACACCCGGCTGGAACGGACCTGTCCAGAATGAGGGTGCAGGCCAGGAGGGGCCCCCTGCATGCCTGTTCCCAGCCCAACATCATCTTCCAGGGCCCCCACACATCGCTCGCGTGGTGGAGAGTCCTGCTCCAGGAGGGACCCCCGATCCAGATGGCAGCAGGCATGGCCCTGCCCCCATGCCATCAGGACCCCACATGTGGGAGGGGACCCAGGGTGCAGGGCGGAGTGGGCGCAGGCCTGCTCTGCCGCAGCTTCTCTCTGGAGCCAGGTCCTGCCTCTAGGCC
>NW_027707305.1:0-336 GCF_054177405.1 Leptonychotes weddellii | reverse complement strand
GTCTTTAGGCTCATGATTGGCCCAGTGACAACTTGGGAGGCTAAAATAATGTGGACAATAATAACTCGAAAGGCGCATTAATCAAGGGGCACAGACACTTTAAAGAGTATGAGGCTGACATTTGTGCCCACTAAGAGGAAAGGAGCGCCAGGCAGCTCAGGACTCGGAGGAGACGCAGAGTGGGTCCTTGAGTGAGTAGGCCTAGGGGAGGTGGGGTGGGGGGACCCAGCGCACTCAGCCTATTCTCTGGGGCTGTAATTCCCAGGTGGGCACCGGTCTGCCCCCAGTGACATTTACAACCACACAGAGTAGTAGGGACAACCCTGTGAGATTTCC
>NW_027707304.1:0-6032 GCF_054177405.1 Leptonychotes weddellii | reverse complement strand
CTTAATTTCAGGAAACAAACTGGGGGTTGCTGGAGTGGTGGGGGGTGGGAGGGATGGGGTGGCTGGGTGATAGACATTGGGGAGAGTATGTGCTATGGTGAGCACTGTGAATTGTGTAGGACTGTTGAATCACAGACCTGTACCTCTGAAACAAATAATACATTATATGTTAAAAAAAAGAAGATAGCAGGAGGGGAAGAATGAAGGGGGGGAAATCGGAGGGGGAGACGAACCATGAGAGACTATGGACTCTGAAAAACAAACTGAGGTTTCTAGAGGGGAGGAGGTGGGGGATGGGTTAGCCTGGTGATGGGAATTAAAGAAGGCACATTCTGCATGGAGCACTGGGTGTTATGCTCAAACAATGAATCATGGAACACTACATCAAAAACTAATGATGTAATGTATGGTGATTAACATAACATAATAATAATAAAAAAGAAGAGATTATGGGTGGAGACATACAATAGACCATCTAAGACTTCAAGGAGAAACTGATGTGACATGCTTTGGGAAATTAAGACACGCAGAAGCAGCCCTGTATATAGGAGAATTGAAAAACCCACACACAAGCCCAGACAAGGTACATTCTATAAAAAGGTCTGAGAAGACCTTCACCCTTCATCTTGGGCTGATCCCAAGGATCAAAGCATGTCCAGCTAAGTAAAGGACTTCCAAAGCAAAAATGTTTATTTTTTTATGTGGTCCAGTTTCTTTCTTTTTCTTTCTTTTGTTACTAATGCTTTTGGTTCCATATCCAGGAACTCAACAACAACAAAATATAAATAACACAGTTTTATGAAGTTTATTATATATTACAAAAACTAGAACGATCTGTTAAGTCCTTTATTTGAGAATCACTTGAATAAAATATATGATATGACCATATAATGGAAAAGTATGAACCTATTTAAAATTAGACTGTAGGGGCACCTGGGCGGCTCAGTTGGTTAAGTGTCTGCCTTTGGCTCTGGTCGTGATCCCAGGGTCCGGGGATCGAGCCCTGCATCGGGCTCCCTGCTCAGTGGGGAGTCTGCTTCTCCCTCTGCTTCTGCCCCTGGCTTGTTCTCTCTCTCTCTCAAATAAATAAATCTTTAAAAAAAATAATAAATAATAAATAAAATTCGATTGTAGATCTATGTTTATTGACACAGAAAATGTCCATGACTTTTTGAGTACCAAAAATATATGAAAATAGTAAATGTAGTATTACTCATTATGTATAAATATTATTTGTGTATAGGTAAGTAGGTTGATAGATACAGAGAGAACATATTCATGGAAGGGTAGATACAAAACAGTTAACACTATTTCTTTCCAGGAGTTAGAATTAAAAGTAAATTTTACTTTAATAATTATACTTTCTCTACATCAAATTTGTTATAATAAGAATATATTATTTATATAAACAGAGAAAATATAAAGCTATTTTCATTCTGGAAAATATAATGCAAGTTACTTTTTACAAACAATGTCTTTTGAGGGGCGCCTGGGTGGCTCAGTCATTAAATGTCTGCCTTTGGCTCAGGTCATGATCCCAGGGTCCTGGGATCGAGCCCTGTGTCAGCCTCCCTGCTCGGCGGGAAGCCTGCTTCTCCCTCTCCCACTGCCCCTGCTTGTGTTCCCTCTCTCGCTGTGTCTCTCTCTGTCCAATAAATAAATAAAATCTTTAAAAAAACAAAAAAAACAATGTCTTTTGAAATCAATGTGAAGAAATACATTATTTCTTCTCCTAGTTAATTAAATACCACCAAAGAATAATTAATTATGTACAGAAACAGATTAACAACAATTTCTGTGTTCTCTACCATTTATTTTCAGTCACTAACAAAATTTTTTTATTTCTAACAATAATTTTCGAAATATACAAAGTAAGTTTATTCTAATTAACTTGTCTTTTTTTGATGTGTGTGCATCTGTGTATAATTTTAGTTTCAAATAGTATTCTCTTATATTCACTGTTCATATACAGAAGGCAGATGGTTGTCAAAGAGACAAGATAAGAAAAGATGTGTTTATCTACCTTCCAGAAGTGAAGATTTCTAATTAATTTTGCTTTCACTTTACAGATGTCACTTGAGGTAAGCTATCAGCTTTCCAACTGGCAGGCTAGCTGATGAAAATTCAACCAACATTTCCAATTCCTTTTGGCATTCGCACAGGTTGCTTGATGTTATAAATAAGCAGGGAAAAAAAAAGTTTAAGGGTTGATTAAATCCTTATTAGTGGAAATTTGCAATATGCATCCTCAAGAGCCTTTTGTTATAATACAAGGAAGTTTATTTCAAATTCTTTTACTCCAATGTGCTTAAGGGTAATGAATAATAGGCATTATGAATTGTGAATAGAGATAGAGATACTATATATCATGGATAATGATTTTTTTTTTAGAATCATATGCCTAATGGTTGTTAATTACCATAGAGAATATATAATAAATAAAAATGAATGATCGTTAGCCCATTTGGAGAAATCTAACCTTACTCTTTTATACATACAAATTCATCCAAAGGTTTCAATAGGCATTTAGACATGTACAACAGTACAAAAACCCCACTTCATTTACAAATAGCTCTAAGGGTGTTCTGTTATTTATAGAACATGTCTTTGAAATGTCCACCATTTTTAAGGGGTACTTAAAAAGGGTAGTTATTACTTATAGTGACCAAAAAAATCTTTTTTGGTATCTTTTCCCCAGTGTTAAGTATCTTTATTTTCCAAAACAAAAATGGAATCATTGTCGTTGAATTGTTTTTCAGATTAGGAAAGTCATAGTTTACCATAGTCTCAGAAACAGACTCTGAGATATGTATATGCATGCAGATGATTACTGGGAAGTGCTCTCAAAAATATCATTTGTTCATAAGTGAGGGAAGGAGGTTAAACAGGGAGTAGTTGGACTGTCATGCAATTGAACTAGAAGCCTTGACCTCACAGGTTTCTGTGGAGCTGACATGGCCTTACAAGTATCTCAAAAGGAGGCAAGGTCCAGCCGTTGTGACCATTCCATCAACCAGTCATTGGTTGTGGGATGCCCCCAGGGAAAGAGTGTAACCTTGGGGATAGCAACTCCTTTAAGCTGACTACAATGTAGTGGGTAACTAATGCCACAGGCTTGAAGAGGGAGGGATCCGAATGTTTCACCATAGCACAGTAAAAAGTGCACACAATGCTGGAAGATGTAAATAAGAAAGTAAAAATCTCCATAATCTCATCAACCATACATAAGCAAAGTTAACTTTTTGTTTGGTCTTTGTGTATCATCGAATTCTAAAAAAACCACAGTCATTCTTGAGTGCTCTCCTTGCCTCTCCCTCACTTGTACATCCAATAAACTAGCAACTCTTGGCAATTTTATACACTAAATGTTTCTTAAATCCATCTCTACTTCCAATGTTATCTCCATTTCAATGGCCCTGATTCAGGCCCTCATCTCTTTCTTCATTTATAACATCTGCATTTTTACTGACTCCTCAAGTCATTGGCTGTTACCTCACTCCTTCTTGCCTTAGGTTTTCCTACCTGACTTTTTCTTCACAATATATACCACGATGTTTTATTATTTAATGGATTTTCTTAATTGTACACATTTACCATATTATGCTTAAAGACTTCTAGTGACTTTCCATTGTGCTTAGAATAAAATCCAAACTTCATACTCTGGCTTACAAAGCCCTACACAATCCAACCTTTGCCTACCTCTTCAGAATCTACCACAGTCCATCCATAATTTCTTTTTTCTGTTCTTTAATTATGTACCCACCAAGGTCACTCACATTGAGTTCTCTGATTAAATGTCATCTGGGAGAGCTCTATTGACCACTCCAGCTTAAATAGTTACTTAGTCACTAGCATATCCTTTTTCCATTTTCTTCATGGCACTCATTACAAGGTATGAATATTTGGCAACTCTCTGTCTACCCCCACCTTTAGAATATAACCCCCAGATTACAGTAAATCTATGTTTGCCTGACGTACCGTTTCCTTAGCATCTAGAAATTTGTCTGCCACATAGTAGTCTATTCATAAACAAATGAAAAAATGTTTTTGTCTTTGTTTCTTTTCTTTATTTATGTTATGTTAATCACCATACATTACATCATTAGTTTTTGATGTAGTGTTCCATGATTCATTGTTTGCGTATAACACCCAGTGCTCCATTCAGTACATGCCCTCTTTAATACCCATCCTCTTGTGATTGAGTTCTAGTTTCAAAGCATTGTGTTCTGAAAATATGCAGGGAATGATCCCAATCTTTTGGTACCGGTTGAGACCTGATTTGTGATCTAGGATGTGACCTATTCTGGAGAATGTTCCATGTGCACTAGAGAAGAATGTGTATTCTGTTGCTTTGGGATGGAATGTTCTGAATATATCTGTGAAGTCCATTTGGTCTCGTGTGTCATTTAGTCTTTATTTCCTTGTTGATCTTTTGCTTAGATGATCTACCTATTTCAGTGAGGGGGGTGTTAAAGTCCCCCACTATTATTGTATTGTGTTGTCAATGTGTTTCTTTGCTTTTGTTATTAATTGGCTTATATAATTGGCTGCTCCCATGTTAGGGGCATAGATATTTACAACTGTTAGATCTTCTTGGTTGATAGACCCTTTAAGTAGGATATAGTGTCCTTCCTCATTTCCTATTATAGTCTTTGGTTTAAAATTTAATTTGTCTGATATAAGGATTGCCACCCCAGCTTTCTTTTGGTGTCCATTAGCATGGTAACTGGTTTTCCACCCCCTCACTTTCAATCTGGGGGTGTCTTTGGGTCTAAAATGAGTCTCTTGCAGACAGCATATCAATGGGTCTTGTTTTTTTATCCAATCTGATAGCCTGTGTCTTTTGATTGGGGCATTTAGCCCATTTACATTCAGGGTAATTATTGAAAGATATGAATTTAGTGCCATTGTACTGCCTGTAAGGTGACTGTTACTGTATATTGTCTGTGTTCCTTTCTGGTCTATGTTACTTTTAGGCTCTCTCTTTGCCCAGAGGACCCCTTTCAATATTTCTTGTAGGGCTGGTTTCGTGTTTGCAGATTCCTTTAGTTTTTGTTTGTTCTGGAAGCTTTTTATCTCTCCTTCTATTTTCAATGACAGCCTAGCTGGATATAGTATTCTTGGCTGCATATTTTTCTCATTTGGTGAGAAATGAAATATTTTTCCATCTTTTGTGTCTTCTTCAATTCCTTTCATGAGTGTTCCGTAGTTCCTAGAATATAGATCCTTTACCTCTTTGGTTAGGTTTATTCTGAGGCATCTTATGGTTTTTGGTGCTATTGTAAATGGAATCGTTTCTCTAATCTCTCTTTCTATAGCTGCATTGTTAGTGTATAAGAAAGCAACTGATTTCTGTGCATTGATTTTGTATCCTGCCACATTACTGAATTGCTTTATGAGTTTTAGTAATTTGGGGGTGGAGTCTTTTGGGTTTTCCACATAAAGTATCATGTCATCTGCGAAAAGAGAGAGCTTGACTTCTTCTTTGCCAATTTGAATACCTTTTATTCCTTTTTGTTGTCTGATTGCTCTTTCTAGGACTTCTAGTACTATGTTGAACAAGAGTGGCGAGAGTGGACATCCTCAACGTGTTCCTGATCTTAAGGGAAAACCTCCCTCTTTTCCCCATTGAGGATGATATTTGCTGTGGGTTTTTCATAGATGGATTTTATGAACTTGAGGAATGTTCCCTCTATCCCTATACTCTGGAGAGTTTTAATCAGGAAAAGATGTTGTATTTTGTCAAATGCTTTCTCTGCATCAATTGAGAGGACCATATAGTTCTTCTCCCTCCTCTTATTAATGTGTTCTATCACCTTGATTGATTTGTGAATGTTGAACCACCCTTGCATCCCAGGGATAAATCCCACTTGGTCGTGGTGGATGATCCTTTTAATGTATTGTTGGATCCTATTAGCTAGGATTTTGTTGAGGATTTTGGAATCAATATTCATCAGGGATATTGGTCTGAAATTCTCCTTTTTGATGGGGTCTTTGCCTGATTTGGGGATTAAGGTAATGCTGGCCTCATA
>NW_027707303.1:0-336 GCF_054177405.1 Leptonychotes weddellii | reverse complement strand
CGTGGTTTGCATTAGCTATCGTGACGGGACATAGTGGGAGTGCAAAGTCAGAATTTGCAGTTGCCAGTTTCAATTCCTTGACCCTGAGTGAAAAACAGAGCTTCAAATGCCAAGGTGAAAAAACTATGAAACACAGCAGAAAACTGCAAACAGGTATTCTAAGGAGGGCCTTTGAAAGAACAAAGGCAGACTGGAAAGACGCGTAAACACTGCCTCCCATCGAGTGTAGACACTGACACAACCAAGCAATGAAAAATTTGGTTCCGCAGAGCTGACGTAAGCTCCCGGGACTGTGGCCTCACGTGAGTCCAGGGCAGATGGGGAAGAAGACAATCT
>NW_027707302.1:0-336 GCF_054177405.1 Leptonychotes weddellii | reverse complement strand
TGATAATGAGAAATGTCCCACAAGTAGAAGTATCTCTCTGCTGATTGTGGGAGGAGTGGCAGAATTATTTAACACCCCAATTATCTAATTATGGGTACCCTATGTGATTGGTGAGAGGGACATATTTGGCTTTTTCTGGTTGGTCCTATGGTGAAAGTGAGGGTAGGGGCAAACATTAGGAAAGCTCTCCGTCATTGACCTGGTCCTGGTGGTTTGGGGCCCTTTTGGGCTGATGGCTACAGAGGTTATGGGTCAGAGTTCTCTTCTCAGCTCTGTTCTGGCCCCTGCCCACTTGCATAGCCAGTCTGTCAGGCTATCCCTGAGCTTCTCAGCCTG
>NW_027707301.1:0-336 GCF_054177405.1 Leptonychotes weddellii | reverse complement strand
CAGCCCTTTCTAGCTTCTAGAACAGGAGAAAAATAAATTCCTGTCATTTTAAGCCACCGGTTTTGTGATGACTTGTTACAGCAACCTGGAGAAACTAACACACCCTGTCTGTTCTCTCCTCCCTTTCTGGCTTTGACTTGAAAGTAGGAATACGCTGGGAGGAACCTGCTTGGGGAGGGAAACATGACTTTTCATGCCCATTGTCAACTTTAATTTTTGAATTTCATTCCTGAATAACCAAAATAAATTATCTTGATACTAAACATAATTAGAAAAGCTTGAGTTGCCACATTAATTGTTTTATAAGGAGGGAACAGTATTTTGTCATAGTGTACT
>NW_027707300.1:0-336 GCF_054177405.1 Leptonychotes weddellii | reverse complement strand
TGAATGACAGCCGCGTCTGAGATGGACTGGGCTCCAGAGGTGTGCTCCTGGGGTGGGAGGCACCAGCCCTCGGGCACAAGTCTTCCCACCATGGGGAGTTCACACCTGTGTCAGGGTCTCACCTGCACCGCTGGTAGCGCTGAATTTACGCATCATCAGGATTCCACACCGTCTCTGACCACGGCGATTGTTAGAGCAGCCAGAGAGCTGGGCTGGGTGATGGGCACTGGGCACACCCAGGCAGGGTTGGGTGGCCAAGCTCCTGTGAGGCTCCACCAAGGCCACCCGAAGGTCACAGCTTAATTTGGGGTGGGTAGCCCCATTTCTCCTCCAAGC
>NW_027707299.1:0-336 GCF_054177405.1 Leptonychotes weddellii | reverse complement strand
CTCCTGAGAGTGACCCAGTATGAGAAAGGCAAGACAGCGTATTTCAGTACATTGATAAGACCAGAGAATGTACCACGACTGACTGGATGCCTAGCATAGTATTAGCAGCTGGTAGTGATGGGGGCACCTTGAAAAACTATTATGCCTTATATATCAATGTTAAGTAGACTTGACAAGGCATCATGTAATAACATGTGAGAACAGAAAAAATTGTGTATGAACTTGCGAGAGCCCAGAGAGGAACTTGTATGTAATGTGGTTTAAACTTGGTGGGGAATCAAAGGAAGTAACTTGTGCAAAGGTTCCACAGAAATTGCTTTAATCTTTTTTTTTTTT
>NW_027707298.1:0-336 GCF_054177405.1 Leptonychotes weddellii | reverse complement strand
TCAGGAACAGGGACTGACCCATGTGTTATCAGTTCAAGAAGTAATATAGGAGTTAGGAGAAATTTTCTAGAATGTTTCATAGCAATTTGAGAAAATAATCTTTCTTTAATTTCTTTCTTTCTTTCTTTCTTCCTTTATTTCTTCCTTTCATTCTTTCTTTGTTCCTTTTTTAAAGATTTTTTTTATTTTTAAATAACCTTTCAACCCAACACAGGGCTCGAATTTACAACCCCGAGATCAAGAGTTGCATGCTCCACCAACTGAGCCAGCCAGGTGCTCTAGGGAATAATTTTCTCACTGTTGAGTCTAATAATGACAACAGGATTTATATTTTGT
>NW_027707297.1:0-336 GCF_054177405.1 Leptonychotes weddellii | reverse complement strand
GGATTTCCAATGGGTTTGGAAGGAACCATAATAAAAATGCTTCAATAATCTATTGCAGTTGGGATTGAATCAAATGAAAGTAAGTCTCAGGACACAAAGACATAAAAAAGAAGATAATTAACAATTAGAACTGAAATAAATATAACTAAAATTTTTGCAACGCAGTAAATTGGCTCAGTAGGACAATGTAGATGACAGAGGAAAGAGTCAGTACCTTGAAGGTAGAACAACAGAAAGTATCTCATATGAACAATGGAGAGAAAAAAAATCTACAAAAACAAAAATCTATTCATGTCACAAGAATCCCAGAATGAGAAAAAAAGAAAAGGAGGGATT
>NW_027707296.1:0-336 GCF_054177405.1 Leptonychotes weddellii | reverse complement strand
TATCTGGTTCAAAATCCAGATTCAGTTTCTCATTATTTCTTTTATCTCTCTGGCCCTCAGTTTCATCTGTGATATGGTTATGATGTAGCTAGTTTATAGGAAATAATAAATATATTTAGTGCCTGGTCCATTTGGCCCACTATCTAGCTACATAGTGGGCATTTGTCATGGTAATCGCTAAAAAAAAAAAAAAAAAAAATGCATGGGTTTTGCTTTCTTTTACTTCTTCTAAAACCAAACCAATTTGCTTATTCTTCAAGCATTAGTTTTTGCTTTAATATTATGGGGACTGACAAATTTGCACACATAAAGTCATAATTTTCATACTCTTTAAAC
>NW_027707295.1:0-336 GCF_054177405.1 Leptonychotes weddellii | reverse complement strand
TTTTTCCATATCCATGGTTCTCTCAGGTTAATTGAGCATTAATCTCATAACGGATATCATATACCATATACAACTAGTTGGATTGCATGTCTGATTTTAATATATAGATCATAATTGTGCTGAATAATGAAGATAGTGAGATATTTGCCTTTTGGAAAATGTGTAACTTGATATCTACATACTATCATTGTGATTTTGATTGAAAATGCTGTGTGTCATGAAATAAAAATTAATTTTAAATACAATTTCATGAAAGAGTGAACATTTATCTATTACTAGAGATATGCATGCTGACCATCTCCTGTCCCTATTAGAAATGTTAACATACTGACATAT
>NW_027707294.1:0-336 GCF_054177405.1 Leptonychotes weddellii | reverse complement strand
TTAAGATTATCGTCAAGCCTATAAATTTTTATTTGCTACTGTCATTAGCACTCATTATTTGGCGCTAATTATTTGGCTAATAGAAAGCTAATACAAAGTAAACTAATAGAAAATAGTTTGAACGTAGGGGATGAAGTGTTTATAATTGATTTAAACATTCATTTAAAATGAATCAATTGATTTTGTATTTCTTAGACTAAAGGCCATTATCGAGATTAGATAGGTTTGTTAAAACAAAACTAGGGGCTTATTTTTAATAGCTATCCTAATAAAAGCTATCGTTGATTATAGTGAGTATTACACTGTTGTGATATTATTACTCTGTCAAATTAAGCA
>NW_027707293.1:0-6032 GCF_054177405.1 Leptonychotes weddellii | reverse complement strand
AGCTCAGCTGCCCTAAATTGAGATGTAGCTAAAACTGTGATTCTGGCGTCAAAGACACTCATCCAGTCCTACCATATACTAGCAGTGTAACCTTGGGTAAGTTACTTGATCTCCCTGTTCCTCTGTTTTCTCCATCTTTAAAGCGAGGCACTTCAATAATAGTATCTGCGTATTGAAGATTAAATGGACTAATCGTTTTAATGTTCTTATCACACTTCAGCATTCAATAAATATTTATTATTATTTTCATCACTATCATTACTCCCTGGAACACCACTAATGGGATTTCTCTCTCTGACCCCATTCTACTGCCTCAAATTTCCTCACCTCTTCCTAAGCAGCCAATTTCATCCTGCCACCCATCACTAAGCAGCTGACTTTCCTAATGTCCCCCATCCCTGCCCATTAAAGCTGACCTGAACCTGCTCTTCTGAAGTTGGCCTTGAACCCATGGAAAAGCCACATCCCTTTTTAGAGCCACCATGCCAAAAAGTCCAGTGTCCTGACCAGCATTCCCCATGAGGCTAACCACTAAATATGCAACCCTGCCCCCAAAGAGCCACTGCATTTGTTCTCTTCTACAACTACTGACCTTAGAACTCAGGCAACCTTTCTAGTCCTTCCCTGTCACTGCTTAGCTCTTCTATTCACACCAAAACCCCTGTGGGAGTGACCTCCAGAGCCCCTCCCTTTTTGCTTCTGTAGTTGAGGACAACCCCTTACTGATACAGCCACCGCGGGAGAAAAAGACAAGGCTGTTGTGATCTCCACCTGCCGTTGGTCTGCCCAGCATCCTCTCCCTGGGAAAACTTTTCCTTTTTCCATGTGATTCTTTTTAGTCCACAGAGTTCAGGTGCAGCTCACTCTGCCCTCATCCTCTGACGGGCCCAGGGGAGGATGTGTCACAAATGCTGGCCAGTCAGAGCACTCCATCTCTGTGGCCGGAGTGATTGGCTCAGGGATTGACATGTGACCCAAGCTGGGCACCTTAGAGAAATTTCTGTCATAATTTCAGGAAAAAGACTCTCTCTTTCTCTCTGGAAATGTGAGTTATAAACAGGACAAGGTTTGTGGCTGCCAGTAGTAAGGATTTAACCTGGAGACCTGACTCCAGAGTCTGTCCTCCTTCACTGCTGTTTTTATGTGCCTCATAGATCCTGAGGCAAAATCTTGAGGATTCGGTGGAAGTATTAGTAGCTGGGAGTTCACTGGGCTGTAGGCTGTGGTCTGGTTTAGGGGTATATACCCTGCTTCCCCAAGGCTATGATCTGAATGTTTATGCCCCCCTCCCCCAATTCATATGTTGAAACCTATTGCTCAATGTAATGATATTAGGAGATGGGGCTCTGGGGAGGTGATTAGGCCATGAGGGTGGAGTCCTCGTGGTAAGATTAGTGCCCTTACAACAAGAGACATGAAAGAGACCTCTCCCCTACCACCCTTTCTCTTTCCCACCCCCCAGCCCCCCTTGCCATGTGCGGACACAGAAAGAGGATGGCCATCTGAAAGCCAGGAGCAGAGTTCTCACCAAGAAATTGAGTGGACCAGCACCTTGTCCTTGGACTTCCCAGCCTCCAGAATTAGGAGAAACAAATTTCTGTTGTTTAGGCCACACAATCTGTGGTATTTTGTTACAGCAGCCAGAGCTGACTACAGGACATGTGGACAGCATATTCTTCTCTGTCCAGTGGTAATTTTGGTCAAGTGACTTGCTTTGGCCAATAGAATATGACTAGAAATGAGAGGATGCAGTTCTGAGTGTAGGCTTTAAGAGTCACTGCATATTTTCATCAGCTCTTTTGAGAGTCTTCTCTTTACCATGACAACAACATGCTCTAGATAGGGGCTAATATCTCAGTCTCAGTCCCAGAATGAGCAAGCATGTGGACAGGACTCGAACTTTACCCACAGTTTGGTGGGCAATAACACCTGACCCTCAGGCAGGAGCCAAGATACAGGTAGCTGACCTAGGAGTTAAGAATCGCTGATATTTTGGGAATGTTTATTACAGCAGCAAAAGCTGACTAATATAGATGACAGAGATGGGGCATCTCCCATCAGTGTCAAAGCTCCCCATTTCCCCTAGTTAAAGAAAACTTAGAAGAGATCTGGCGCCAGTCCAGGCCTGAGTTTTGGGCAGGTTTACTAACCTCTTTGAGTTTCAGTTCTTAATCTATAAAATGCCTCTTCTAGGTTGATGTAACAATGGAATAAGATAAATTGCATTAAGCCCATAGCTGTACTGAGAACATACAAAACACATCTGTTCCCTTCCTAAGTGTGATGCAAGGGGCAGTGATAAACACTTGATGAATGAATGAATGAATGAATGAATGAATCCTTCCAGATCTGAGTCCTCATTCACTGGAGTGCTTGCAAGGCTGCATGTCCTCCTGTACCTTTCTTCTTCATCACTGCTGGTTCCTTCCTCGGCTGCTAACTTATCCTGATACTCTTCTCCTCTGGGCAGGTTCTGAGGTTCATTCAGCTTCAAGCATGGATCCTAAGGCAAAAACAGTTGCAAGATGAGACTGAGTACACTTCCCTGATTCAACCCAGGCTTATCAAACCAGAGAGCAGAGGAGAAAGAGTCCCCAGCGATCCACAATTGGTGCACAGTCCACAGGCCTGGCATGATAGGGCCTGGGACGATTCAATGTCTAGTACAGTGCCTGGCTTAGGAGCCCGTATCCCTGTATCCTGTCTTCCATTGACCAAGCACTTCACACAGCTGATGAAACTCAAGCACAGAGATGGTAGGTAACCTGTCCAGGGTCCCACCATCAGTGAGTGGTGGAAATGGGACATGCAATCAGGCAGTCTGACCCTGGGGTTGCTATGAGGATCAGAGAACACTGCTAGCAACAGCTACTGGTCCGTGTGAACAACTGCTATTATTACGATGCCCATTTTAAGATGGCAGCCCGTGACATCTCAGGACGTAGGATCAGAGAACATGGAACCTACTGAATGACCATACGTGTTGAGAAGCGGGGTGTGGTAGGAGGAGAATATGGAAACCATGAGTGAACACTGAGACCTAGGAGTTTTCTATGAATTGAATTTGTTCATGTTATCATTCTCCCCTTTCCACAGAGACACAAGGTGAAAAAGACATTCTTCTTTTGATTTGTCTACGTGTTACAGTAACCATTGTCTATGGAACACACTATAATAAGACAGGCTAGGAACAGATGTCTTCACTGGCAAATCTCATTAATTAATGATAAATTGCAGCCTGGAGTTTCCAATAAGAGGTTGCATGGCCTTGAGCCAGTCTCTTCCCTTTTCTGGCCCAGAACTTCATCAACTGTAAAACAAAGGGGTTGGTTACATCTGTGGTTTTCAACTTGTTCTCCAGAGACCTTGGGACATGTCCCTGGGGCCCACAGAGTTCAGAAGGGGCAGAGTTGAGGCTGGAGGATGGGGCATGTGGCTCCCATTCCCTCTCAACCTGGCATGAAATTGTTTTGGTTGCCCTTCCAGGTACTATACTGTCTATTAAAGGTCACCAACGTCAAGGCCAATGATGACTTCCGTGTTGCCAAATCCAATGGTCACTCCTCGGGCTTTAGCTAACTGAGCCTCCCTACAGGACTGGAAATATCTGGTCACTCCCTCCTGCATGCAGTCTTCTCTCCTGGGTTTCCTCCTCCCTCACCAGCTGCCCCTTCTTAGTCTCTTCTGCTCAAGCCACCTGCTCTTCTGCCCCACACTTTAGTCCTTGGACTTCTCTCTCTCACTCTCCATCTCTCTCTCACTAGCGTCTCATATAGTTCTATGAATACTGATGACAAACAAATTTAATCTATTTCCAAGCTTTACCCTGAAATCTGGACTTGAATATCCAACTGTCCTCCAGATATCACTTGGGTGCTTAATAAGTTTCTCAAACTGCAACATGTCCAGATCTGAACTCTTGGTCTCACCCTCCCCAAACAACAAGCAGGCACCTGCCCCAGGGCCTTTGCACTGGCAGTTCCACTGCCTGCAATGCTCTTCATTGTAATATTTGCATGCCTTGCTTCCTCACTTCACTCACCACAACCGAGAGACCTTCCCTGACTTAAATCCTGGGCTCTGGTACCAGACACCTATGTTTAAATCCCAGTTCTTCTTGGGCGCCTGGGTGGCTCAGTCGGTTAAGCGACTGCCTTCGGCTCAGGTCATGATCCTGGAGTCCCGGGATCGAGTCCCGCATCAGGCTCCCTGCTCAGCGGGGAGTCTGTTTCTCCCTCTGACCCTCCCCCTTCTCGTGCTCTCTCTTTCTCATTCTCTCTCTCAAATAAATAAATAAAATCTTTAAAAAAAAAATCCCAGTTCTTCTTCTTCTTAAGGATGTAACTTTGGGAAAATTAGGCTGTCGTGGATTAAATAAACCAATAAATATAAAGTCTTTGAAATAGTATTAGCTACACAGTGAATACTCAAATTAATATTGCCCAGGATTATTGTTTTCTGATCACTTTCTCTAAAATACCAGCCCTCTTTCTTTCTCCCACCTTGCTCTATGTCTTCCTCAAAATACAGATTGTGGCCTAATGTCAATTATGTGTCTCCTCTTTCACTGTTTCCCTCCCTGGAAGGTAAGCTGCATGGGGGCAGGGATTCTACTCTGTTCCTTGCTGTTTCCCTGGTTCCTAGAAACAGTGTGTGGCACATGGAGGACACTCAGTAAACAACACATGAACAAACCCAAACAAATCTCTCAGAGAGCAGGGAGACCCTTTTCTCCCACACTCACCTCACGCTCCCACTACATCCCATGGCCCAGAGTTGGGTGTTTCCCAGCTCTGCTCAGGTGCCGTTTGTGCCTTGATGAGTCTTAAGTTCCAAGTTCTGTTTGAGTCATTTGTGTTGTCTCTAAATGTAGCAGATACCATGTGATGCTAGAGCCCTCGCTTCCAGAGACAGGGTGGAGATGACATTCAGAAAGTCATCGCCCATCTTGCCCGGGAGGGCCCGTGGAAGGGTGCCCAGAGGTGATGGCCCATCAGAGAGTAAGAGTTCCCTCTGCCTCCCACACCCCTCCTATTAAAGCCCTCCTCTTCCCTTCTGGAGCGATGTGCCCTGGGTCAACTTAGCTAAGCCAGAACTACCTTTTCCAGGCTTTCCTTCCCTGCATAATTCTGGACCATGTGACTTTGTGTAAGATCTGGAAGATGGGTGTGCCTTTTTCTTCTCCCGCTTGGATGCTTGCTGCAGGACATCAGGTGCTGTGGCAGCTCATGAGCTTCATCGCCGATCTGCTGGCTCACCTGGTTGGTCTGGGCTGCCTAGGGCTCTCAGCTCCTCCATCTCCCGCTGGACCCTCCATAGGCTTCTCCATTTCCTGGGCCCAGGGCATGTTTAGCTCTATGAGGAAGGATGCTGGATTCTCCTACAGGTCACCTAAATCCTTGGGGCTGGAGGCTCATCGGCTTCAGAAACCAATACCATTCAAGCTCAGCCTCATGGGCTACATTCGTCCTTGGTCTTCCCCATTCCACATCCGTCCTTCTTTGCTTCTGACTGCCCACCCAGGTGTAGGCCCACCGTAGGCCTGACACTGGACGGGGATGCAACAGTTGAATATAGAGTGTTTACCTGACTCCCACAATGATGCCATGTTTTTCTAAAATGAGTCCCGTTTTCTGTATCATTTTTAGTAGTCTGTTTCTCTGACCAAACCCTGTCTCATGCACTCTTTAATCTCTAGATCCTACTAATCCTTCAAAGCCCTACTCAACTGCCACTTCCTCCATGAAGCCTTCACAACTCTTCTGTTGCAATTATACTTTCTGCTCTTAAAGGTCCCGTAACAATTATTTTTTTGCTACTGTAATTTGCTCACAAATATTTTTTGGCATTTACTATATGCCAGGCACTGTTCCAGAGACTCAGCAATCAATAAAACAGATGAAAGTTTTTTTCTGCTTTGTATTAGTCATAGGAGTATTCTCTTTTTCCCTTTCTGGAAGGTAAAAGTAATCCCAGGTACGGTTTTTAAAATGTTATAAATCCTCCAGCAGTTGGGCGCCTGGGTGGCTCAG
>NW_027707292.1:0-336 GCF_054177405.1 Leptonychotes weddellii | reverse complement strand
TAAATCCAATACAAAAACTTCACCAAGGGAATTTCCAGGATAACATCATGCAGCCAATTCAGAGAACAGGCACTGAAGATTGAACTTTCAGGAGAGATAACTCAAAAGGGGGAAAAACAATTGAGAGATTTCACATGTGTGAGCATTTGGCGAGATTGACAGGTCTGATGGTAACGTTCAAAGATGTATATAGAAAACAGTGTAAATAAAAAAAAAGTTAATTATTTATTCCCCCACATTTCTAAGAAAGGAAATGTAAGCATAGTAAAAGTATGGCCCACTTGTGAACAATATTTAGACAGCCATAATAATATAAATGTTGTGATTATTTTTTCT
>NW_027707291.1:0-336 GCF_054177405.1 Leptonychotes weddellii | reverse complement strand
TTTCTAAGAGCAGAGAGGAATATTCCAGCAAGTTACCCCCACACCCTCCTCCTCTGGAAAAAAAAATGTTTTTTGAGTATCAAGGTTGAGCTTTTATTTTAATGTTTTTACTTTAGACAAATCCCACTTTTCTTTTTCCTCCTCTTCGTTGTCTCTTTTTTTTGAAAAATTTATTTACCATTAAATGATCTATATTAGCCTGAGGCTGTGATATCTCCAAAAAACTCTGCAGCCATGTTATACTTAGGACCTTGTAATTCAATTGGAAAACATAGTATTTTCTGTTGGTCATGTGTGTTGTGGGTAGCAAGCTTTTTTAAAAGTAAATACAGGGGC
>NW_027707290.1:0-336 GCF_054177405.1 Leptonychotes weddellii | reverse complement strand
TGTGGGGTGATGCGAGGGGACCCCGGCGGGACACCTCGGGCTCCGTCCTTGGTCTGTGCGTCTGTCCCAAGAGGCATGTGGATGCACGAACCGTGGCAAGTATGAAGTTCTGCTGATGCATGATGCACATCCCAGTCTGCTCACACTCCGATAACTGATGGAGACACGGGGTCCCCACCCTGGCCGCCTGGCCTCCCCGCTTCCCCGTCCGTGAGTTGGGAAGATTACTTGCAATATTGACCTTGACTCTGCTCTATGAGGCACAGGGGGCTTCCTGTCCATGGTGGGGGCAGCACGTGTGGAAAGGGGGGTGCTAGCCCCTCAAAGATTCCCCGC
>NW_027707289.1:0-336 GCF_054177405.1 Leptonychotes weddellii | reverse complement strand
GCGCTGAGCGAACTTGCATTAAAACTATGGCAGAAAGCCCCTTTAATAGCCTCTTTCCTGAGATACTCTGGCCCTTGAATTCTTACCACTTTGTCATCACAAAGAGACATGGAAAAAAGAAACCTAAAAATAACTGAAGTCTTCCTCATGCTTCCTCTACCATGGCGCCTCCCATCATTGCCTGATTTGGAAGATGGATAGAGAAGGTTGGAATTGGGGGATCTGTAGGAATCCATAGCATTACCTGTTGCACTGGAGGATAAGATGAAAAGTAGAGAGAATGCAAGGGTGGAGGAAGACTAATCCAAATTTAGGAGTGACCCCAAGTGAAAATGC
>NW_027707288.1:0-336 GCF_054177405.1 Leptonychotes weddellii | reverse complement strand
TCGAGTAAGTAGTTTTACATGTTGTTCTCCTGTAAGACCCTTTAATGTTTTCCCACTGCCTAAATCCAATCCTCATGATACTTCTTGTATGATTTGAATGGTTTCACTCTCCCTTGAATCCCATCATCAATCACTTCTATCTTTTGGTGTATTTGTGGTATGACTAATTTTCAAAATTCAAAGCTTTGTGTGGTTGTATAACCAAAATCTAAATAAAATAAAGGCATGTGGTCTTGTATTTTTAAAACAGTGACCCTTCAGTTGATACTCTTCTCTTCACCATCATTTGTGATACTCTTTCAATTTTATCTTTTTTGTTTACATGATCTTTTTTTA
>NW_027707287.1:0-336 GCF_054177405.1 Leptonychotes weddellii | reverse complement strand
AGCTTCTGGGGTTGGGTTGGGGTATTAAACTTAATAAATTGCAATGACTAGGAACTTAGAGACTACTGAGGAGTATATACAATCATGATAAAGTGGATTAAAGAAATAGGAGCTTATTTGTCTTTCATATCAAAAGCCTGTTGACAGGCAGTCCAGGGCTTGTACAGCAACTCAATATTGTCAGGAGAGGCTCTTTTTTTCTTCTCATATTTCCATACTTACTGTGTGGGTTTCCACCCTCATGGTTAAAAAATGGCTACAGCACCTCCCAGTATCTACCCATGTTCCAAGAAGAAAGAAGGGCAAAAGCGTTCTCCTCTTAAGGCTTTATCTCTT
>NW_027707286.1:0-336 GCF_054177405.1 Leptonychotes weddellii | reverse complement strand
GCCTTAATCCAATCAGGTTTTGTGCACAAGCCAGTAATTTGGTCTTTGTCCCTAAACTGAGTCTTAATCTGCGTCTTAATTAGCCTTGGCGGCTCACAGTACTTAATCTTTTAACCGGTTAGAGATGAGGAACAGTTTGATTTTCTAACCTGTAAGTCCTGGACTTCCTCAGCAATTTAGTCTCCTTGTCATCCTTTAGGTTAAAGTCACTTAACGTTTGAGTTCATTCTCCTTCTTGTATTACCATATCAAATGCAGCTCTTAACAACCAATTCACCTTAGTAACATTTCAAATCCTCTTTACAGAAAGCTCTGGGTACATTATTATGTAAGTGT
>NW_027707285.1:0-336 GCF_054177405.1 Leptonychotes weddellii | reverse complement strand
AGACAGGGAGGGGAGGCACCCCCAGGGCAGCGGCACCAGGCAGCCGTGAGCCCCCGCAGCTGACGGGACGGGGACAGCAAGCAGTGCTCCTGGAGCCCCGTGGGAGCGGGAGCCGGGGAGGGGCCGCCCCAGGAGCAGGGGGTCTCAGGCAGGGCGCAGGCGGCGGGTTGAGGTGGGGACAGAGCAGGGAAGAGAGACCCTGACCCCCCTCTCCTCCCGCCATCTGGACTCCCGGGGGGCCTCCCGCTGGTCCAAGAACAGGAAAGCCAGTCCGCCGGGAACCCCCACTACGGTCCGTCCAGGCCTCCTCCCCGCGCCCAGCAGGACAGAGCGGGT
>NW_027707284.1:0-336 GCF_054177405.1 Leptonychotes weddellii | reverse complement strand
TTTCTCTGTTTGACTTATTTCACTCAACATAATACCCTCTAGTTCCATCCACGTCATTGCAAATGGCAAGAGGAAGTTAGATTTTATTTTAACCACATTTTTTCCTGTGACTGCAGGAGATAAGAATCTCTTTATACAAAAATGATCTTTAAGTGGTACTTAATAGACCATGCGGTTTTACAGAGTGTACGAAGATGACACTTGTTTGACTTCAACCTGTCATTTCCTCTTTGCAAGGCTTCCAAAACAGCACACCCAAGCTGGACAATCTCAAAACCTAATGGTTATCATTGCCGTATACTTCAAATGATGGAGCTATACCACATAACCAATTCT
>NW_027707283.1:0-336 GCF_054177405.1 Leptonychotes weddellii | reverse complement strand
TCACCATTGAGCTTCAGAACCTCAGAATTATTTTAAAGGTTGGAAAGGTATAACCTGTCTGCCATGAAAGACCTTACAAAGGTGGTTAAAGTTGGGAAAGTCAACCTTGTTAATTTTATTTAAATTTTCTTCTTGAATGAACAGAAACACATTTAAGTATATAATTTTCATGCATTTACATTTGAGTCTTTTTTTTTTTAAATATATTTTACTATGTAGGAGTGATAATTTTTTTTTTAATGTTTAACTATTTTTTTTATTTATTCTTATGTTAATTCCCATGCATTACATCATTAGTTTTAGATGTAGTGTTCCATGATTCATTGTTTGTGCATA
>NW_027707282.1:0-6033 GCF_054177405.1 Leptonychotes weddellii | reverse complement strand
CCTGGGATCATGACCTGAGCCGAAGGCAGATGCTCAACGACTGAGCCACCCAGGCGCCCCAATTTTTTTTTTTTTTTTTTTACCAAGACCCAACGCTAGCCCCTGTGGGAAATGCTCAGCAAGGGGGTTGAAGGAATAAAGGGAACTGTTGGTAGGTAGGCAAGACCCAAGGTTTGTTGTCTCTTCTGGTCTTCCCAGAGAACTTGGTCGGGTGGCTCTCAATTTGACAGGGATCTAATGTTTTTCCAAGACCATATGGATCAGACACTGCTGAGTGCTGCAGTTGAAAGGGAAGATGTCTGTCCAGTGCTCACAGTCTGGGTGAGGGCGGGAGACAGATGACAGTTTTAAAGCCTTCTGGGCTGCTGATAAGGCTGGTACTTGGACTTTGCCAAAAAATAACGGGCATCTAGCTCTGTCTGAGATATCTTTGCAGCTCAGTGTTGAAGGGAATTAAGAGTTTCCAGGTGGGTTGGAGGAAAGGTGAGCAGTTGTGTTTGAGCGGAGCCACTGAGAGTTCGGTGAAAGGCATCACATGCACACTCAAGTTTCAGGGAGCTTTTGATGGTTTTTAAGCATGCAGAGCATTCTGGCAGCATTTTAGAAGAAACAGGCTTTGATGGGGGTCGTGGGCTCAAGCCTCGGGACAGTCCTTGCTCAGACACCAGGGGCGGGCTAGGATGAGAGAGAGGACTAGAGCCCAGGCTTCGCACACTGCTGTTTGTGAGCAGAGGTCCGGGCTCAGGATGGAGGCAGGCAGCCCTCAGCAGCGGGCGCTCCACCGTCCGAGGTGGGTGAGAGGTCGCTCATTTTAGTGAGGCATGCCATTTTTTCCCTTTGACCAGTTCTGGTCAGGGAAATAAAAGAAGCAGAGGCTGTTTTTGTTTTTAAATGTGGAAACGAAAAGGTGGACTGAGAGCCGGGAGGGATTGTGAAGACCACCGGAGGAGCTGGCCCCAGGACCCCCTACTCCACCCTCACTAGGCTTGTCGAGCACCCTGTGCGGCTGGCACCTCGGTGGTGCTTTCTGAGAGCTCATAAAGCACTCACTGTTCAGAGAGTAGGCCTTCTCTGAGAATTTTGTCCAGCAGCCAAAACCCTACAAGTTGTGATTGTTCAGAAGGGTCCGGGTGCCTGGTAGGAGTCAAGGAAAAGTGCTGTCTTCGTGTTTTGTTGGGCCCAGCTTTGTGGAGAGCAGAAGGTGGTTCATCTCAAAAGCCATACGTGGAAGTAAGATTCACAAACTGTCTCGCAAAGAAGCAAGAGTTTCTGTGGACCACCTGTGTCAAATGCCTTGCTGGCTCCTTCTCACACCTTGGGGACATAGTCCTCGGCTGTGGACCCAGGCTCCCTCTGCTGCAGGGCTGAAGCCCAAAATGTGCAAACAGAAAGTTTCCAGAAAGTTTGCATCAAAGTTCCTGGGCCAGAAAAATCTGACTTGTACTGATTTAGAGCCTTTACTTTTCTCACTTGGAGTTTCAGTGGTTTTCAGCTGGGTGGTTTGGCCATGTCTGGGGACATCTGTGGCTGTTACCACTGTGGGGAGGGGCATTGAAGGGGTGTGGCCAGGGATGCTGCTGAACCCCTACAGTGCTCAGGACGCCCCCACAGAGAGTGACCTGCCTCCAATGTTAGGGCCAAGTGGGAGAGACCCTGCAGTGATTATTTGGAAAAATATTGAGTCTGGTCCCTGCTCACACTGGACGCCAGAGTAAATCCCCCGGGGTCAGAGGGTACAAACCAGGGCGACCCCAGCGTCTGTGAGTCACCCCCTCTCTCCCTCTGACACAGTGTGTATATTTCAACATGTGCAGCATCCCAGGACCTCAGGAGTCAGATGGTTACAGAGCACAGTCTCCTGGGGGTCAGTGAAACCCCCTGACCCAGGGGTCTCACCCGGGGGGAGATTCTGCCCCTTGCTTCAGGGCACACTGGACAGAGACCAGGGATGCGGTTACCACTCTGCACGCACAGGGTAGGTCCCGCCCCCGCCACCAGCAAAGAATGATCCACCCGCTGATGTTGGTAGCGCCAAGGTAGAGAAACTCTATATTAAGTCACGAATTCTTGTAACAGCTGGTAAGGACACCTCTGTTATCCCATTTTATAGAAGAGAAAAACGAGGGTATTGGTTGCGACTCTCTGAGATGGGACAAAGAGCATTCTTTAGCTTAGGGTGGGGAAGGTGACGTGGAACCGGCCTCAGGCAAAGATGGCTGGCCCTAAGACATGACTCCAGGCTCTTGTCCACCCAGGCAAATCAGGCCTCTCTGGCCTGTCATCACTATGCCAGGCCCAGGGCAGGCTCCAGGGGACTCTGATTTATTGACAGTGAATTGCATTGGAGGGGCTGGCATTTGAGAGAAGACCAAGCAACAGATCAGGAGAAGCCCAGGAAGCAGGCAGTGAGAGCTTATGCTGGGGAAATCAGGCCAGAGTGCTTCAAGTCCTTTGGGGGCAGGGGATCCTCATGTGCAAATGCCCTGAGGCTCCAAGATCTGGGGGCATGGGAAGGACTGGAAGTATGCCAGAAAGGAGCGTGACTTGGTCTTTAGTTTTTTGAACCCTTGCCTCCATGAACCTCAATAGTTTCATACACTCCCCTCCCCCCATCTTCACCACTCAGACCAGGAGGGCAGGAAACGTCTGCTAAAGACCAGACTTCCTTTCTCAGTCTACTCTTAAGTGAGCACACATCACCATCAAGACCTGCATTCATTCCCTGGGAGAGAAGACCAAGCCCTGTCCTCCCATACACACATATGCATACAGAAAGCCCAGTGTGAGTGACCCATGGGAGGGGAGGGGAAGGGAACCAGGCTCAGAAGTGGTGCCTGGAACCCGTAGGTGGGGTGTAGGCACTTACATGACTTAAGAAGGCAAGATTCATTGTCCATAGGCAGCTGCCCAGACGTGACCCTCAAGGCCTAACTTAGAACACAACATACAAAGGGTCCTGGGACTGTACATCTGAAGGGGAGGACCTCAGACTTCGAAAACAAAAGAAAACAAAACTTTTTCTAATTCTAATTAGAAATTCTAATTCTAATTTCTTTTTTTTAAGATTTTATTTATTAGAGAGAGAGAGCACGAGAGGGGGCAGGGTCAGAGGGAGAAGCAGACTCCCCACTGAGCAGGGAGCCCAGTGCAATGTGGGACTCGATCCTGGGACTCCAGGATCATGACCTGAGCCGAAGGCAGATGATTAACCAACTGAGCCACCCAGGCGCCTAATTATAATTTCTAATAAGATATAAATAACAAAATTTACTGTCATAACCATCTCTAAGCGCACAGCTCAGCGGTATGAAGCACACTCACATGGCCCTGCGACCACCCCTACCCTCCGTCTCCAGAACTTTTCATCTCCGCACATGGAGACTGTCCCCATGAAGCACGGACTCCCCACCCCCTGCCCCAGCCCCGGCTCCCACCCTCTCCTCTCTGTCTGTGTGGACGGGACTCCTCTGGGGACCTCCTGGGAGTGGGGTCCTGCGGGATGTGTCCTTCTGGGCCTGGCTTCTCTCACTGAGCCCAGTGTCCTCAGCGTCCCTGCACGTTGTGGCAGGTGTCAGGGTCCCTTCCTTTCTAAGACTGGAGCGTGTTCCCGCGTGGGGACGGACTGCACCATGTTTATTCATTCATCCATGGATGGACGCTGGTGTCGTGTCTGCCCGTCAGCTGCTGTAAATAATGCCGCTGCCGAAACAGATATCTAAAATGGGAACAGTTTGACATTTTAGTCTGTTCTCCTAGGTTTGGTGGTCAGCAGGCTGACTGGTTTACTCTCTATACCCTCTCAGCTGGGGACCAGGACTCCTTTTGGAGCTTTGCTTCCCCCAAAACAAGTGGGTTGTGGTGGTTGATCTCTGTGGGCCCCTCTATTGCCCCTAAGGTCCTCTGGTCTGGGACTGGCCATTCGTCCTCCGGGCACCGGCCCATCCTGATCGCAGACCTTCCAGTTCTAGGGAGGCTCTCCGGCCAAAGGCACTTGCTAGATAAAGGGGCTTTGTGTCCAGAAATGGGAAGCTCATTACCATCCTCAAAGAGCTTTAATTACTTCGCCTGCTTTACGGAACACAATGTTTTAAGTTTCTCCCTTATTTAAGATTGAAGTATAATTCACATGCCTTAGAATTCAGTGAATTTTGGTATATTCACACTGCTGTGTAACCAACACCTTTCTCTAAGTCTAGAACATTCCATCACCCCAAAAAGAAACTCTGTACCCATCAGCTATCATTCCCCACCTCTACCCCAGCCCCCCAACCCCCACAAGCCCCCTTCCCGTCCGTGGATGAACCTGTTCTGGACATGTCCCACATCCCGGTGGAATCACACCCCGTGTGGCCTTCTGTGTCTGGTTCCCTCACTTTAAGAAGCAGCTGTCGATGGACATAGATTCCCGTGAACCAGAGACCGAGCTCTGCACACGGCCAGCACCGAGCGTCTTGACTGCCCTTGCCCAGTGGCGGTGACCCCGCCCCGTACTGACCCCATCTCAGGGTGGAGAGCCTGGGGCTGCATGACGGACTCTTCCCGACTTCGTTTAACCATCGTGGCTGGTAACAGGTTCATGAGAATGTGGTCAGGAGGCCTGCTGCTCGTTTTCTATGGGGCACAGGCTGTTCACCCCACTGGAGGAGTTTTCGGGAGACCGAGGTGCTTCCTGCTGCAGGTTCCGGCTGTGCAGGTGGACCTGAGCAGCCTTGGGCCAGCCGCTTCTCCCAGACCCCCACGCCAACCTGTTGCCTCTGTCAGCGGGAGCGGCCGTGGAGGTCACGGTGTGGAGGGGGATGAGACGGTGTTGTGACGTGCCTGATCCATCATGGACCCTCAGGTGGCAGACCCCCCTCACCCCCGGAATGTTCCAGACCAGGGCTCTCCTCTGGGCACTGCTGACGCTGGAGCCGGATAGTTCTCTGTTGTGTGGGCATCCTGGGAGCTGGGGGCTGAGCAGCAGGTCCACCCAATGCCAGGAGCACCACAGACATACCCAGACATGGCCCAGAGCCCCTGAGGCCGGATCACTCCTGGCCTGGGAGGGACCCAGAGAAGGCCCTCGGACGGCCTGGAAAGGGCTCGGTGCCTCTGGGGCCTTTTGGTCTACTCTGGGCCCCTTCGCTCCTGCCCCCGCCCCCCCCCCCCACGATACTTGTCCAACCCCCTCATGTCCCTCGGGGGTATCAGGACCTGGAGAACCGTCAGTTTGTTTTCTCAGTCCGAGTGGAGAAGCAGGTGGGACTGGGGTCTGGCTTGTGCTTAGCTAAAACTTGGGGTTCATAGACCTGCAGGACTAGCACTTACGGGCTGGCCCTCTGCATCCCTGGGAGTCCCTGTGTGCCACTGAATCTGTGAAGAGGTGGTGACGGCCAAGGCCACGTGGCCTTCTTTAGCGTAAGGAGGCAGGATGGCTGGGAACACTCCACCTGCCCGAGGGAGCCTCAGTGTCTATCTGTGAAATGGGGTCATAATCGCCCTCACTTGTGCTTAAAGTGGCTTCCTTGGGGCTGGGGCTGGCGCAGGCCTGGTAAGCCAGGCCCAGCAGTCCGGGGGTGCTGTCTGAGCAGCACCCATGCCCCCCATCTGTGCTTCTCACGCCCTTGGCTTGGGTCCGCAGATCGTGAAAACCCCAGGGCGTTGTCTCTTCCTGTTTCAAGATGGATAACAAGAAGCGCCTGGCCTACGCCATCATCCGGTTCCTGCACGACCAGCTCCGGCATGGGGGGCTCTCATCCGACGCCCAGGAGAGCTTGGAAGGTACCTGTGGGCCCACTGCCCTCCCTCCTTCCTGCCACATGTAGCCAGCCCCCGTCACCTCGGGCCCAGCATCCTGCAGGTGTTCTGGTCATCTCCCCATCTTTCGTCGAGGGGCAGTTCCGGAACCTTCTCCACCACTGCACGTGTGCAACTCCACTGAGGAGAGGGGAAAGGCTCTCTCTTCAAAGAGGGAGGGGCAGCCACGGCCGCTGGAACCTGCATGGGGCTGGGTGGGCGAGGAGCCCAGGCCGGACCCCGCCACCAGCGCCTTGG
>NW_027707281.1:0-336 GCF_054177405.1 Leptonychotes weddellii | reverse complement strand
TTTTTTTTTTTTTAAAGATTTATTTATTTATTTGAGAGAGCGAGAATGAGAGAGAGTACATGAGAGGGGGGAGGGTCAGAGGGAGAAGCAGGCTCCCCGCCGAGCAGGGAGCCCGATGCGGGACTCGATCCCGGGAATCCAGGACCATGACCTGAGCCGAAGGCAGTCGCTTAACCAACTGAGCCACCCAGGCGCCCCTCATTTCATCATTTCTAATCTCTTTCATTTCTACTCTACTATTGAGCCTGTCCAGTGAGGTGTTTGTTTGTTTTAATATTTTTCATTGCTTTAATTTCCATTTGTTCTTTTTTATAAGTTCTTTTTATAAGTTCTCTT
>NW_027707280.1:0-336 GCF_054177405.1 Leptonychotes weddellii | reverse complement strand
TTTTGGGGGGAGAGATTGGGACAGTTTTCTAAGCAGTTAAGGCATTGCACAAAATCATGGGGTTGAGAAAAGATCCATCATGTCCTGAGTTTCATTCTGTTCAGTTCAGCAGGAACACATGGTATGGGGTAAGGAGTGTCAGGAGGTAAGCTTGGACAATTACACTTGCTGTAGACTTTCAAGAACTTTATTTGAGATACTAATAAGTTTGAACTGTTATGTGGGCAATGACGGGCAAAACAATATCTGAAAAAGATAATTAGAAGGAGTGACAAAGAGATAGGAGATTGTTACAATAGTGAAAGATCTCAGCTCTGCCACTCACAAGCTATGTTA
>NW_027707279.1:0-336 GCF_054177405.1 Leptonychotes weddellii | reverse complement strand
GCCCAACTGACTGAGCCACCCAGGCGTCCCTTATCTCTCACTTTTATCTCAGGAAATCTTTATGTCCTTCAAATGGTCCTAAAAACTTCCATCAGTAGCTCATCTACTTCTGAACTTAGTAGGAAAAAGTCAAGAATTATCTCTTCCAGGGGCAGATGGGTGGCTCAGTCGGTTAAATGTCCAACTCTTGGTCTTGGCTCAGGTCTTGATCTCAGGGTTGTGGGTTTGAGCCCTGCGTTGGGCCCCATGCTGGGCTTGGAGCCTACTTAAGAAAAAAAAAAAAGGAACTGTCTCTTCCATACTGTTTTACTCCTTGTAGGAGCTTTTTTTTTTTTT
>NW_027707278.1:0-336 GCF_054177405.1 Leptonychotes weddellii | reverse complement strand
GACTAGATCCCAGGACTCTGGGATCATGACCTGAGCTGAAGGCAGTCGCT
This sequence comes from Leptonychotes weddellii, assembly GCF_054177405.1. Taxonomy (NCBI): domain Eukaryota; kingdom Metazoa; phylum Chordata; class Mammalia; order Carnivora; family Phocidae; genus Leptonychotes; species Leptonychotes weddellii. Next base: position 286 of record NW_027707278.1, on the reverse strand, counting down.
TAACCAACTGAGCCACCCAGGCGCCCTAATTTTATTTTTTAAAGATATATTTATATATCGAGAGAGAGAGCGTGAGCATGAGCAGGGAGAAGGGCAGAGGGAGAGGAGAGAGAGAATCCTCAAGCAGACTCCCCGCTGAGTACAGAGCCCTATGTGGGGCTAGATCCCACAAACTCAAGGTCATGACCTGAGCCAAAAACAAGAGTCGGACAGTCAACCAACTGAGCCACCCAGGCACCCCTCAATTTAACTTTACAACAACAACAAAAAAGAACATTTGGGTAAT
>NW_027707277.1:0-336 GCF_054177405.1 Leptonychotes weddellii | reverse complement strand
GGGACTCCAGGATCATGACCTGAGCCGAAGGCAGTCGCTTAACCAACTGAGCCACCCAGGCGCCCTCCAGGTGCTTTTCAAGCTGTTGCTTCTCAGCTATATCTCTGTGGGGTTGTTTGTTATGGTATCTTTTTAATAGTGGGGACTTAGTTTTCTATTGCCCTCTAGTTTTGCCAGAGCTAGACCTGATGATTTTTAAAGTACCTGGATTTAATCCCTGCTGGCTGTAAAAACTTGAGAAGTTAAGACACACTGGTTTTCAAAGCCAAATGTTATGGGGACTTATCTTTCCAGTGTAGGTCCCCTAAGTGTATGGGGACTGATTTGGGGTCTGGT
>NW_027707276.1:0-336 GCF_054177405.1 Leptonychotes weddellii | reverse complement strand
GGTGTACTCTATGTTCAGAACAAGTGTTTAAAACTAAGGAACAAATATGCATTCAAAGAGATTTGGTAGCTGAGAACACTGGAAATGAATTCTGAATTATTTCTATTCTAGGTCATCTCTTCCAGGGCCCTAATGAAGTTAAATAGTGCAGCTAAAATAGTAATTTTGGTTGCGTGACTAGAGGGTTTTTTTTTTTTTTTAAGTATACCTTTGCTATGTGGTAGTTAATTGGGCTGAAAAAGCAGGGGTTAACTAATGGATATTAAGAAATGAACAGAAGTATGGAACTGGAGGGTATTATGTTGAGTGAAATAAGTCAAACAGAGAAAGACATGT
>NW_027707275.1:0-336 GCF_054177405.1 Leptonychotes weddellii | reverse complement strand
TTTTTTTTTTTTTAAAGATTTTATTTATTTATCTGAGAGAGAGAATGAGATAGAGAGAGAGAGCATGAGAGGGGGGAGGGTCAGAGGGAGAAGCAGACTCCCTGCCGAGCAGGGAGCCCGATGCGGGACTCGATCCTGGGACTCCAGGATCATGACCTGAGCCGAAGGCAGTCGCTTAACCAACTGAGCCACCCAGGCGCCCAGTCCCAGCAAACATCTTGTGCAGTGAGACTCCTATAAGCCCATGTTACAGAGGAGGAACTTCAGTCCCAGCAGGGTTTGAAGTAGCTTTCCTGAGGTTGCGCAGTGCGTATGTGCAAAGGTAGGGGGTGCACT
>NW_027707274.1:0-336 GCF_054177405.1 Leptonychotes weddellii | reverse complement strand
TTTGTCATTTGCTGAACGTCCCATAAGCTTTTGTTCTTAGAATCAATACTAAGAATACTCAAATATACAGCAATATATGCAAATTTTAAAATGCGGGGCATAATCATCACATACTTCAAGTAAGTAAATATTATTATTTCATGGTATCTGAGAAATTCAGCAATATAATTGGAAACCAAATCTGATAATGCCATTTTGTAATATGGTAATGGATATTCTATTTATTCTCTAATCTGTAGTCATTAGAATTTGATTTTTAAATTTTGAAAATGGAAAGTAATATAGTTATTTTATTCACATTACTTATTGATTTAAAATAAAATCATATCACAGTAA
>NW_027707273.1:0-336 GCF_054177405.1 Leptonychotes weddellii | reverse complement strand
TTTTTTTTTTTCTTAAAATCCCACATATAAGTGATACCACGCAGTAATTGTCTTTGCCTTATGTGAGCTTGATGCCATCCAAATTCATCTATGTTGTTATGAACGGCAAGATGTTTTTTTATGACATAATAATAGTCCAGTGTGTGTGTGTAATCACATTTTCTTTCTCCATTCATCCATTCATCCGTTGAAGAACATTAAGGTTGTTTCCATGCCTGGCTACTGTGAATAATGCTGCCAAGAACATGGGACCGAAGATATTTCTTTGAGATCTTGATTTTAATTCTTTTTGGTATATATCCAGAAGTGGAATTGCTGGATCATATGCTAGCCCTA
>NW_027707272.1:0-336 GCF_054177405.1 Leptonychotes weddellii | reverse complement strand
GGTTATTTTGATAGGGATTGCATTACATTTGTAGATTGCTTTGGATAGTATGGATTTTTTTTTTTTGTAAAGATTTTACTTATTTGACAGAGAGAGACTCAGCAAGAGAGGGAACACAAGCAGGGGGAGTGGGAGAGGGAGAAGCAGGCTTCCCGCAGAGCAGGGAGCCCGATGCGGGGCTCGATCCCAGGACCCTGGGATCATGACCTGAGCTGAAGGCAGACATTTAACGACTGAGCCACCCAGGTGCCCGGATAGTATGGATATTTTAATAATATTAATTTTTCCAATCCACAGCATGGTATATCTTTTCATTTGTGTTGTCTTCAATTTCTT
>NW_027707271.1:0-6034 GCF_054177405.1 Leptonychotes weddellii | reverse complement strand
AATTGGAGGGGGAGACGAACCATGAGAGACTATGGACTCTGAGAAACAAACTGAGGGTTCTAGAGGGGAGGGGGGGTGGGGGAATGCGTTAGCCTGGTGATGGGTATCAAAGAGGGCATGTACTGCATGGAGCACTGGGTGTTATACACAAACAATGAATCATGGAACACTACATCAAAAACTAATGATGTAATGTATGGGGATTAACATAACAATAAAAAATAATAAAAATATCAAACACTATTTCTAAAAAAAAAAAACTAATGATGGTAATGTATAGTGATTAACATAATTTTTAAAAAGTAAATAAATAAATAAATAAATATAGTAGAAAGTTTACTTTTTAGCCATAACTTGTAAGGAAAAATAAGCTTTATAAATGCCATTTTGTATGCATGGATTTGTGTTCATCAAATTCATTCCTTGCTTCTCTTTTATTATTGTGACAGATTCAATATGTGAAAATATTCTGTAAATTTAAGGTTATTTCATGTATTGAAGTATTTCCAATTAAAGAAATATTTCAATTAAGAAAAAAAAAACACTTCCAGATAATACATTACTCTCCCTTCACTAATCCATTCTCTATATCATTTATGACAAATAAGTACCTTTTACTTGCTATCTGACTATTTTTACTTCTGTCTGTACATTTTGCCTTCAGACTTTGTTCACTTTTAAAAATCTATTGTTATCAGTTGGCATTAGGGTAATCATTTTTTATTAACATCTTCCTTCTAACAGCTTATTTTTTATATTTAACTTCCAGCATGCAGTTAAAAGAAAAATGAAAGGAGTATTGGTAATAAATGATTGGTTATTACAGTGACCTAAAAGCTTCAGAATACACTAGCCAATGGAAAGCAGTAAATTCATATAAATATTAAAATCTGAATTCACTATCTATCTACCTCTCCCAACCAAGTTTCCCACAGTTATTTTTGTCATTCTTTGTGGTACGCTTAGCTCAGAGTTCTCTCAAGTCCCCCCTCCCCACATACTCTCCTCCATCACCTGTAATTCCACTTTAAGATCATACCTTTCTCTTGCCACTCTGTTGATGCCCTCCGTTAAGTCAGAGCCTCCTGGCACATGAACCTCAAGTGGTCAAGACAAGGATATATTCCTTTCAATCATTAATACACCAGAAAGAAATTATGTTCCACAGAAATGAGGAGAATGCCCTTAAGGCCCATATATGGCCCATGATGCTGAGCTTGAGAATAGACACATCTCTTTCTTGAGGTGCTCATTTGATAATGTCCTCATTATAACCTCTCTTCCTTCTAATGCAAATTAAGTCATCCAAATGTATGTTTGTGATAACACCCAGCTCAGCTGTTTATTGGACTTATTAGTCTGAATTCTAGTTTAGACTGAGCTTGTCCTAATATAGATGGAGATACAAATATATTTAGATACAGATAATACATACATATGTTATAATATAAATATTATAAAATTATATTTATTATATATAAATATTATAAATATAGATATACATGATATAGATACAGATTCAATGAAGTAGAAGTAATTGAAACAAAATGCCCATCGTTACTTTGAAACTGTATCTTAACAGAGGTCCTATTAGGAGTGAATAGAATGAAATTATCAATTTAACTTCAATATTGTATCAGTAATCTTTTTCTGCTTGAAAAACATCCCAGAACATAATGGCTTAAAACAATCATTTATTTAGCTCAATTCTGCAAGTTGGCAAGTTGGGCTGAGCTTAGCTGGGTGGTTCAGCTGGTCTCAGCCAAAATAGCTCATCTCTACTCCAGCAGGCTAGCCAGCCCAAACTGGCTCCCATAGTGATCACAGGGATCTAAGGAAGAAAGCTGAAGCCTGCCAGACCTCAAATGGCCTAAGCTCAAAACCGGTACATTGTCACTTTGCCACATGTTTTAGCCAAAGCGAGTGACAAGGCCAGTCCAGATTCAAAGAATGGAGAAATAGACTCCACATTCTGATGTGAGGAACTGCAGAGTGGCATTGTAAACGTTTGGGATGTGGAATTAGGATTCTGGCCATGTTTTCAATCTACTACAAAGGTTATAAAACATTCTGAAAGGTGACAAATGAAAATTATATTAAGTCAAGCGACAGAACAGACAAGCTCACTTGACAGCCCTCTCCCTAGGATATCTGTGCTACCTAATGAGAGGTGAGGATTCCTGGAAGACATTTAAGGATTGAATGCAGTGACTGGCAAAAAGAAGGCATTAAAAAGTGTTTTTTGAATGAATAAATGATTTGGAAGAATGAATTTTCATTGCACCTAAGCAACAGTTAATGAATAGCATATTCTAAAAAAAAAAAATTGTTATATCCTCCAGATGCCTAGCATTAATTTGAACAAAGAGAAATAAATTATTTGAGGTTACAAGAGCTCAGGAATTGATATTTCAAAAGGCAAATAATATACTAAAATAGGTAATGCATCTTGCATTTGCTAGAGAGGAATGGACTTACAGTAGCCTCAATCCTCTTGAGTATATTTCTATCTAAAGATAAATGGGAGGTAATTCTCAGAAAATGGTGGTCTGAATGCAATCACTTTGCTTCCTTTCTCAGCAAACTTATAGCTCAAGCAGTAATAGGTGTGTAGGGAAGTGGGAAGGAGGTGGGAGAAACATGGCCTGCTTCTAAAGCCTGAAGAAGACCCTACAAACTTCTGAGGATGTAGTTTCAGTAGCACCCAGAAAAGACGTGTAGGAGGTTCTTGCATTCCACAAGACAGTAAGAACCAGACTGAGAGGAAGAAGCCTCTCTAGCAAAGCATGGAGCAGAGAACTTCAATCCTGAAGTTGAAGGTGATTTTTAAAGGTCACAACAAATTAGTAAGAGGATCCACTCAGTTCATGAAAAAAGTATCCCTGCCATCTTGTTCCTTGGTCCTAGAAAAAGACTACTGAAAAAATGCCCACCAGCTAATTGGGAAATGAACTAATTCCTTTGTCTCCACTGCCTGCCAATATAGCACTTCCCAAGATGCTCTCACCCCCCAACTTGCATAGGTTGACAAAGAAAAACAAAACACAAATTATTTAATGAGCCTTGGTTCTTTCAAGAAGGGAGACCAAGCTAGTGACCAGAACAGAAGCTCCTATTAAGGAAGACTGATTGGAATTTAAAGAAACTAATTATCTTAATAGAAGGAAGAAGAAGAGAAGGGCAGAAAGAAGGGTGGAAGGAAGGAAAGAAGGAGGGAAGAGAGGGAGGGAGGGAAAGGTAAAAAGGAAGGGGAAGGGAGAGGAAAGTCAATAAAACAAAGAAAATTTTGGAAATAAAATAGACATGATTTCCATTTTTAAACCCTCTGTGGAGGAATCAAATAATAGAACAAACCACCGATTAAATGACACCAAACACCAGATGAAGGAGCTGTTGTATATGCAAACACACATATGCCCACACATGCATTCCATTATATATTTGATTATGTATATTTAATTATGTATTTGATTATTTATATATATATACAGTGAAAATCATGAATGAAAATAAAAGTTAATGGAAGATAAATCTAGATATAATACACATAATAGAAGTTCCAGAAAGAGGAGGGAAAAAAGCAAGAATCACAAAGCTATTGGAAGAAACTAAGCTAAATACTTAAGACTCATATATCAAAAATCATATTAAACCTAGCCCTCTTGATGAAAGCTTTAACTCCAAGGATAAAGGAAAATATTACATGCTTCTTTTAGAAACAGAGTTGGTTATTTAAAAATAAAGAAAATCAGGCAGGCTTCAAATTTCTCATTTACTACAGAAAAATAAGATAAGACAATGGAACGACATTTTAAACATTTTATAAATCATATAAACAAGAAAAAAGAGACAGTTTCAGACACCCAGGAACTCTGAAAGTATACAATCTAGAAGTACCTTCTGAGGAAAATACTGACAAACCTAGTAAAAAAGAAAAAAAAGAAATCAGATCAAATATCAATATGCATCCAAATTGGAATAATTGATGTTGCATACATTCTACTCTCTTGGGTAATTTTCTTGTCACCCAGGAGTTCCCAGTGGGGTACATGAACTAGACTTAAGCCAGTTGTGTCTCACATTCTTCTTGTTACAGTGATTGGTTCAAAGATGGGAACTTGTCCAAGTCAAAATTATTGAGATACAATGAGACTCTCACATTGTCCCTCTGGCCTTGACTCTTAACAGTAACAACATCTGGAGTAATGCAGCCAGCTTATAATCAGAAAGGCAAGATATGAATAAAATGGCAACATTTTACTGAAGCACAGAAAAGAAGACTTAAATTTTTGGAGCAACATACCATGTTCACAGGAAAACTCAATATCATGAAGATATCAATTTTCCCTAAAGTAATTTATAAATGTAACACAATCTTAAACCAAATTTGTATGGAATTTAAGATTTCTTATTGAACTCAACAAGACGTCTCTTATGGACTTAACAAGATAATTCTAAAACTCATCTGCACAAAAAAACACATGCAAGAACACCAATTCAAAAAAAAAAAAATGCCCTTCCAAAGAGCAAATATATCTTAAAGTTATAGTAATTAAAACAGAGGGAATTGACAGAAAAAGTTCAATGAAACAGAATAGAATCAAAAAACAGACCCATTTAGGTAATCTAAATTATAGTAAATATTGTCTGTCAATTCACTAGAGAAAGGATTGGATTTGTTTTGTTGATTTTTGTTTCGGGTTGGGGATGGGCAGGGCTAGTATATATGAAGAAGGGTTTATACTATTCCAGGAACTATTTTAAGTATTTTTCATGTAATAACTCATGTCATCCGTCCCACAATCTTATGAAGTAGGTAAAAGTGTTATCCACATTTTGTGAGGCCCAGAGAGTCGAGTAATACATAACTACAAGCAAATAACAGAGCTGGAAAATGGACCCAAGTGTTCTGACTGCATTACACCAAGTAGTTAAAGATAAGTTAGATTCGTACCTACAGTGTACCAAAAAAGAGAGTTCAGATTCTGCAATAAACCTAAAGCCAAACTATTAAATATTTAAGTAAAATAGGGCAGAATATTCTTACAATCATGGTGGGGGGGGTGGTTTGAGGAAAAACTTCATTAAAAAACACAAAACCCACAGGGCGCCTGGATGGCTCAGTCAATTAAGCATCCAACTCTTGATTTTGGCTCAGGTCATGATCTTGGGGTCATGAGATCAAGCCCTGCCTGGGGCTCTGCGCTCAGCGCGAGTCTGCTTAGGATTCTCTCTGTCCTCTCCCTCTGCCCTTCCCTACTCTCTCTCTAAATAAATAAAATAAATAAAATCCTCAAAACAAAAAAACATAAAACCCAGAAGCTGAAAGGAAAATATTTTTTAAGACATTACATAAAAAATAAAATTTCTTAGAAGAAAAAAGACACCATAAATAGGTTAGAAGATAAGCTGCTGACAGAAATGTTTGCAACGTACATGTTTGCAATGTACATGTTTACACCAAAGGATTAATATCCATATCATATAAAATAGTCCCTATAAATCAGCAAGAGAATGATAAGGATAATACATAGAACAATTCCTAAGAGCACATCAACATATGGAAAGATTATCAACATCAGTGGAGATCAGGGAAATGCAAATTAAAACAACAGTGCTAAAATGCTAAAGGGGAGAATGACTCTGGGCTGGTAAGGGTAAGAGAAAATGAATGCTTTGTACACCAGTGTGACAATTGAAATTGGAAAGGACATTTTGGGGTTTGGCCGTAACCACCAAAATGTTAAATGTTAAACCTTAGACCCAGCAGTTCTATTTGCTATGGGGGAAAAAAAGAGCAATTTGTAGAATATTTATATATATTTATATAATATAAATGTATAAGTGTTTGTGCCTGTGTATACACACCCAGAGACACATTTATGTGTACATAAATGCAAAAGAAAAACTAAACTTATGAGTATGAACAAAAAGTGAAATGTTTTCTAATAAGTGCACTAATATTTTGGCAGTGGTCCTTGCTAGTGAAGAAAGAGGATTGTATGGAATATTATGCAGCCATAAAAAAAAAAAA
>NW_027707270.1:0-336 GCF_054177405.1 Leptonychotes weddellii | reverse complement strand
TGTGGGGTGATGCGAGGGGACCCCGGCGGGACACCTCGGGCTCCGTCCTTGGTCTGTGCGTCTGTCCCAAGAGGCATGTGGATGCACGAACCGTGGCAAGTATGAAGTTCTGCTGATGCATGATGCACATCCCAGTTTGCTCACACTCCGATAACTGATGGAGACACGGGGTCCCCACCCTGGCCGCCTGGCCTCCCCGCTTCCCCGTCCGTGAGTTGGGAAGATTACTTGCAATATTGACCTTGACTCTGCTCTATGAGGCACAGGGGGCTTCCTGTCCATGGTGGGGGCAGCACGTGTGGAAAGGGGGGTGCTAGCCCCTCAAAGATTCCCCGC
>NW_027707269.1:0-336 GCF_054177405.1 Leptonychotes weddellii | reverse complement strand
GGTGGCTCAGTTGGTTAAGCGACTGCCTTCGGCTCAGGTCATGATCCTGGAGTCCCGGGATCGAGTCCCGCATCGGGCTCCCTGCTCGGCAGGGAGTCTGCTTCTCCCTCTGACCCTCCCGACCCTCCCCCCTCTCGTGCTCTCTCTCTCTCAGTCTCTCTCTCTCAGATAAATAAATAAAATCTTAAAAAAAAAAAAAAGACAGATTAACAGGAGAAAAGCATAAAATTTCATTAAATGTTTACACGTACATGAGGACTTTCACAAGAGAATGAGACCCAAAGAAGTAACCAGAGTAGGAGGCTTTCATACCTTTTAGACAAACAAATAATAAAT
>NW_027707268.1:0-336 GCF_054177405.1 Leptonychotes weddellii | reverse complement strand
TTGGCCTGACGATGGGTACTGGGGAGGGCACGTTCTGCATGGAGCACTGGGTGTTGTGCACAAACAATGAATCATGGAACACTACGTCAAAAACTAATGATGTAATGTATGGTGATTAACAACAATAAAAAAAGTCAAAAAAAAAAAAAAAGAAATGACGTCTAGTGTAAGTACTTCTCAACGTTCCTCACAATATGGTAATTCCCTTGAGGGACGTAAAAAAAAAGAAAATCCTGGGTGGGTGGGGGGGAAAGGGGAGGATCTCCAGAGATTTTGACATAAGTGGTCTTCAACAGAGGTATTCTAATCTGCAGCCAGTGTTGAGAATCACTGATC
>NW_027707267.1:0-336 GCF_054177405.1 Leptonychotes weddellii | reverse complement strand
GGGCGCCTGGGTGGCTTAGTCATTAAGCATCTGCCTTTGGCTCAGGTCATGACCCCAGTGTCCTGGGATCGAGCCCTGTGTCGGGCTCCCTGCTCCGAGGGAAGCCTGCTTCTCCCTCTCCCACTCCCCCTGCTTGTGTTTCCTCTCTCGCTGTCTCTCTCTCTGTCAAGTAAATAAATAAAATCTTTAAAAAAATTTTTAAAAATCAACATATTTTAGTGAAGGCTGCGGGAGGGAGGGGAGAGGGAGTTGTCAGAAATGGCATCCAGGTTTCTGGCTTTTACAGCCAGTTGATGGTGGTGCTACTTGCTGAAATGGGAAAGGATGGAGGACTGC
>NW_027707266.1:0-336 GCF_054177405.1 Leptonychotes weddellii | reverse complement strand
CCTCCTAACTGTCCCTATTTCAGGCCAGAAGGAGTAGGTCAGGGGCCACCAGGGAGGGGACAGGCAGTGAGTGTCAGGCCTGGGCCTATGGGATCTGGCATCCCTGACCTCCCCCACCCGGGGCAGTGTGCCTGGTGCTCCTAGGCTCTGCCTCTCCCACCAGACCTGACTCTTGGCAGCTTTTAAGAGAGTAAAGCTGGAAAAAAAAAAAAAAAAGAGTAAGGCTGGGGGGGCGCCTGACTGACTCAGAAGAGCATGTGACTTGATCTCCAGGTCGTGAGTTCGAGCACCACATTGGGTATACAGATTACTTAAATAAAAATTTAAAAAAGGGGG
>NW_027707265.1:0-336 GCF_054177405.1 Leptonychotes weddellii | reverse complement strand
TTTCTAAGAGCAGAGAGGAATATTCCAGCAAGTTACCCCCACACCCTCCTCCTCTGGAAAAAAAAATGTTTTTTGAGTATCAAGGTTGAGCTTTTATTTTAATGTTTTTACTTTAGACAAATCCCACTTTTCTTTTTCCTCCTCTTCGTTGTCTCTTTTTTTTGAAAAACTTATTTACCATTAAATGATCTATATTAGCCTGAGGCTGTGATATCTCCAAAAAACTCTGCAGCCATGTTATACTTAGGACCTTGTAATTCAATTGGAAAACATAGTATTTTCTGTTGGTCATGTGTGTTGTGGGTAGCAAGCTTTTTTAAAAGTAAATACAGGGGC
>NW_027707264.1:0-336 GCF_054177405.1 Leptonychotes weddellii | reverse complement strand
TGTTGGGGACACAAAGGCCCTCCCCTCACAGTCCCCTCGGCATGGGAAAAAAGTGCCTGTTTGGGGACAGAATCAAGCAATTGCCAAAGGAGAGGAGGAAGGCCAGGGTGTGTGTGAATGTGATTTCTTTCCAAGTGGAGGTGAGCAGGAAGAGCTCGGGCAGGTGCTCCGGGGCCAGAGACATGTTGTGTCTGGAGCATAGATGATGAGAGAGGCAGGACCTGCCTGGAGGATCTCAGAGCCATGGGGATGACTGTCCTGAGGGTGATGGGGAGCACGAGAGGGTTTAAGTGGGAGAAAGACAGGGTCAGACTTGGATTTGTATAAGACTCCCCC
>NW_027707263.1:0-336 GCF_054177405.1 Leptonychotes weddellii | reverse complement strand
TGCTAGAATACTTAGATAGCAGATTTTTAAAAATCCAGGGGACTCTGGAAAATTCCCAACTGTGACGATGGAAAATGGAAATATTCCAACGCTGGAAGTCGGTGAACCAGTGAGGCTTCTCCAGTCCTGCTCCTCTCCTAAGGACCCCGAGGCTTGGCCTCCTGCCCTCCAGTGCGGAAGAGACCCTTTTTTTTTTTTTAAAGATTTTATTTATTTATTTTTTAGAGAGCGAGCGAGAGAGAAACAGCATGAGAGGGGAGAGGGTCAGAGGGAGAAGCAGGCTCCCCGCCGAGCCGGGAGCCCGATGTGGGACTCGATCCCAGGACTCTGGGATCA
>NW_027707262.1:0-336 GCF_054177405.1 Leptonychotes weddellii | reverse complement strand
CCTCTCTGGATCCCAGGTGGATAGGCAAGGTCCCAGAGCTGGACAGAATGTGAGATTCTCGACTGGGGCCCCGGGGCCACGGTGGGGGGGCAGTGCCCACCTGTGGGGCAGGTCCCCGCCACCGTGCAGCCTCGTGCAGCCTCCCATATCTGCGGTAATGCCGCGAGCCCTCCTTGGGGGGCGTTCATAGCTTGGGGGGGCAAGAAGGCTCTTTGGGAAGGTCCCCTGCAGGACCCGTGAGAGGAGGAGGATGCCCTGCCAGCACTCGGGGGGCACTGCCTGGAAGTAGCTTCCCTCTGGAGCATAACTGACTTGATCCAATTTCATGTTGGGGGG
>NW_027707261.1:0-336 GCF_054177405.1 Leptonychotes weddellii | reverse complement strand
TCTGGTTTCATCTTATTTTATTTCCCCCTCACTTCCCCTGTGTTCATCTGTTTTGTTTCTTAAATTCCACATATGAGCGAAATTATATGATAGTTGTTTTTCTCTGATTGACGTATCTCGCTTAGCATAATACCTTGTAGTTCAATCCACGTTGTTGCAAATGGCAAGATTTCATTTTTTGATGGCTGCTAATATTCCATTGTGTATATATACCACATGTTCTTTATCCATTCATCTGTCGATGGACATCTGGGCTCTTTCCACAGTTTGGCTATTGGCTGTTATGAACATTGGGGTGCACGTGTCCCTTCAGACCCCTACATTTGTATCTTTGGG
>NW_027707260.1:0-6035 GCF_054177405.1 Leptonychotes weddellii | reverse complement strand
TTGCTGCTATAAACATTGGGGTGCATGTACCCCTTAGGATCCCTACATTTGTATCTTTGGGGTAAATACCCATTAGTGCAATTTCTGGGTCATATGGTAGCTCTATTTTCAACTTTTTGAGGAGTCTCCATACTATTTTCCAGAGTGGCTGCACCAGCTTGCATTCCCATCAACAGTGTAGGAGGGTTCCCCTATCTCCGCATCCCCGCCAACATCTGTCGTTTCCTGACTTGTTCATTTTAGCCATTCTGAGTGGTGTGAGGTGGTATCTCATTGAGGTTTTGGTTTGGATTTCCCTGATGCCGAGAGATGTTGAGCACTTTTTCATGTGTCTGTTTGATGCCATTCTTCTTAAATTGACTAAGTTTATAGGCAGCAAACAGGACAAGAATAGAGCACATCAGAGGCTTATTTCCATCGCCTGGCCTCCCTCTCTTCCTCAGTTGCTCTCTCTGACCCTGCTGGAAAAGTTATGATTCTCCTTCACATTATATTCTTAATGAGGCTATTTACCCTGCATACTCAATGAGATCATGACTGTGTAATAAACTCTCCACTCTGAGCTAAGTTTGAAGTCAGCCTTACAATTCAGCTATTTACAGTTTAACCTTTTCACTGATAAGAATCCTATTGCTGTGCAGATTGCATATTTTAAGGTTGTCATAACTGAAGAATCATAGCAACCTGGAGCTTTTTTACATATACTTTTAAAAAATATTTTTTAAATTAAAAAAATCAGGCTGGTTCCAATTGCTATTTTTTTTTTTCATTCTGGAAAACAATCTGGAAAAATCACTGGAACCGGTAAATATCCATGAAGACTCTCTCTTGATGTAACATACATCCACAAATGCATATACAACCAAGAATTTTACATACACAAAGAAAAAAGCCCAATTTTCCAGTTCTTATCTCACAGTCTGGCCTATTTTCTGTGTGACATAAAGCCCTCATTGTCTTCCGAGTGAAATCTTGGGTATTTGGAAGGTTTTGTTGTTGGGGTAGAGGGGGTGCAGGTGTGCAAGCGTGGAGATTTACCGAAGGGACTGAAGTGTATTTGTGGAGGATTGAGAACAGATGTCAGACGTGAACTTTTGAAGTAAATTCTGCCCACTGGGTAACATAAAACCCTTTCTCCACTTTTTGCACGTTGTTTAGGAACACCTTGGTGAGCAGATTATTTATAGTAAATGAGAAGAAGTATGCTATAAACAGTATTTGTGACCCCCCAAGTTCTTAGGCTGAAAAGTAATGTGATCATATTGAAAGATGGAGCTTTTACGGGGGTGGTTATGTCATGCAGTGGATCCTTCATGAGTGGGATTGGGGCCCTTATAAACAAGAGCCAGAGAGCGTATCCCATCTATTACGTGAAGACACAGCACAAAGACAGCGTCTGTGAGCCAGGAAGTGCACCCTCACTGGACGCCAAATCTGCCAGCACCTTGATTTTGGACTTTGCAGCCTCCAGAATTGTGAGAAATACCCTTCTGTTGTTTATAAGCCACCCGGTCTGTGGTATTTCCGTTGTGGCAACCTGAGTGGACTAAGACAAAGTGCTAACCCTGCTTCACATTTGAAATGGATGAAAATAGAGGCAGTACGTGGGTCCATCTGTTTTCTCACATGTGGGAATGCTCTTGATTTTAAAAACACCTTCTCCACTAAAGCCTGAAATCCTATCATTGGCACCATTACTTCTTTTAAGCAATCCTCTTTCTTTTTTTAAAAAAATATTTTATTTATTTATTTGTCAGAGAGAGAGAGAGAGAGTGCACAAGCAGGGGGAGCGGCAGGCAGAGGGAGAGGCAGGCTCCCCGATGCGGGACTCGATCCTAGGACTCTGGGATCACAACCTGACGCTCAACTGACTGAGCCACCCAGGCGTCCCAATCCTCGTTCCTTTTACAGTGAAATATAATCAGAGGGAGTCCTCTGCGCTTTTGTTGGAATAAACTTATGTTTCTTTGATCACCGCTGAGCAGACGGGCCCAGGGGAGCCCAGGGTGCAAAGGGAAGTAAGGGCCCGTGGGCAGGCAGCCTCACTCACACATGGCCCTGCCCTGCTAGCTGGGCTTGGGCTAAGAGCCAGAGGCCATTGATGAGCCACGCCAGCTGTTCTATGAGAAAAGAACCTCTGTTTTTGTTTCCCATCAGGTCCTACCCTTCCCTACAGTTTCCCTGAACAGTGCAGCTCCTGAATCTTGTTTGAGACCCACAGCAGGGGTAGCTGTGCAAGAATGAGGAGGCAGCAGGGTGAGCCCGGATTCTGGCAGAAATTGGAGAGTTGATGGTAGCGAGAGACATGGCTGAGTAGGTCTCTAGGGGGAAATATACGCATGGTGTGTGTATGTGTGTGTGTGTGTACATACAGAAAGGGAAAGAGGGATGAAGTGGACATTCATTCGCTCGTTCACTCATTACTAATACATGTGATAATCACAAAACTACTATGTGTCCAGCCTAGTCTTCAGTCTCAACAAATCCTCTATGTCTGGCAAGAGCAGTCATGAATGGGGAACTAGAGTGCGGGAAGAAACGAGGGCTGATGTAGCAGAGCTGAAATGTAAACGTGTAAACAGGACCGCAAAACAAGGGAGCGGGCAGCGTGGTGGTACCATGTTCACTTCTGTGGCTGACCTGGGGCATCCATCCCAGTGTTTACACCGTCCCTGTCATTGACCGACTAGAATATCCCCCCATGTCTCCACAGGCTGGTCCAGCCTCCTCTCCATTGCTTCACTTTGAAAGATTGAAGCAATGTCCATCTTGCAGAGAAAATTTTCCATGACTGAAGACACACCCAAGGTAACTGATCACTTCAGCTGCCTCATTCTGCAATATTTATTCACAAGAAAGATACATTTTAAAAAGGGAAACCTTGAAATGTAGCTTTAAAAATTAACCCTTGGGGTCAAATAGCTCTCAGGAAACTTGCTTATTAAGAACAGTTAAGGAGAGAAATGAAGTAGCTATAGAGAGATTTCACAGAGAAGAATTTCTCTCGCTCATATTTACATAATGTATACTTGTAATAATATATAATATTATAATATACATTATATTTGAAGTCTATATACCTTGCAATTATATATCTTGTATATGTATAAAGTGGCTATATATAATCGATATCTATACCTACTTATTGATCTATCAATCTATAAAACTAGCATGACATTAAGAGAGGTTAGAAAGCTTATTTCTCCTGCTAAATATAAAACAATGGGAAAGAATGTCCATGATAGAGAAATTCTCCTGTTTTATGAAGCTTTTAGCTGACGGCCACCAATCCCCTCCTCTCCCGGGGCTCTCTACTCTTCTCAGGTTTCCTGCCTCTCTTCTTCCCAGCCTCTCTCCCCCCTTCCTTGCTTCCTAAGGATCAAGTGTGCAAAATTTGATTTATCCAACACTTCTTAGTTCATGAATTACTATTGTCATTGTCTATCAGAGGGTCTCTTTTTAAAAATCTGATGAGTTTCCCTATTGCTTAATTTTCTCAATCCCATCTCCTACCGCCTATAGGCACCTGTTAATGTGTCTACTATATATTCTGCTACATATGTAGCTACATACAATAGCTACATACAAATCCATCTGCTACATACTTCTTTAGATAATTACAGATGCTCAAAAATGACACAGTTCTGGGAGGGCACTTAGTTTTGCATAAACGGTACTGTGTGATGGGATCTTCCATTCTTCCTCTCTCTTCCCCACCCAACACATGTTTCTGTAATCTATCCGTTTCTCTGTGCCAATTTAACTCACTGCTTTTGACTGCTGCCCAGTATTCCGTAAGATGCCTGTCACATTTTATGTTTCATTCTCCTAATAATGGCGGTACCAGTTTCTATGGCCCTAGGCTATTGATTTTCATACTTCCCAGGTAGCGTGTAAAATTATCCAACTTTCACGATTTACCAATATAAGGTGTTTAAAATTGTACCGCACTGTAGAGAATGGAATGCCTGAATTCTTTTTTTAACTTATTTTTCCACTTTATTGAGATATAATTGAATATATGTCATGTATATATATGTTATGTATATGTAATATATAAAATATATAATATATTGTATACACTACACACATACATTATTTACATGACATATACATAATTATATTATATGTATATATTAATATACAATATAAACCATATATGTAATATTATATATAGTAGATATATGTACATAATTATATCTCAATAAAGTGGAAATATAAGTAAAAAAGGATTCAGTCATTATATGTGTATATATATATATATTATAAAATAGGTAACAAAATATTATTAATATTCAATACTATTAATATATACTAACATGATAATTTGATCCACATATATACTGAAAGACATTTACTACAATAAGGTTAGTTAACACAACCATCACCTCACACAGTTATCATTTTTTTGTGTATGTATAGTGAGAACATTTAAGATTTACTCTCTTAGGAACGTTCAAATATATAATATTGATAACTACAGTCACCATGCTGTACATTAGATGTCCAGAACTTATTCATGTTACAGCTTGACATTTGTACCCTTGACCAATATCTCCCCATTTCCCCCATGCCTCAGTACCTGGCAACCATCAATCTACTCTGTTTCTACGAGTCTTACTTTCTAAGATTCCATGTATAAGTGAGATCATACAGTATTTGTCTTTCTCTGTCTGATTTATTTCTCTTAGCATAAGAAGGTCAATCTGTGTTATTGCAAATGACAGGATTTCCTTCTTTGTATGGCTGAATAATAAGGAATGCCTGAATTCTAAGTCAATATGTGGAACACTCAATGGTTACTCTCCTTTCAGAAGAGTTACTTGTGAATTCACGTTACTGCAGTAAGATGTCTTCCATGGTAAGTTGTATTATTGCGCCCAACACTTCACCCCTCCCTGAATCCAAGGCTTTTTGCCATATGACTTTGAAGTTCCTTCCACAAGAACTAACGTGCATTTCCTTACCACACTGATGGAGCTGAGCAGAAGTGACAGGATGCAACGCAAGGCTGAGGCCTTAAGAGCACTGAGCGTTTCTTCTCACTCTCCTGTACTTCTGCCATCACCGCAAGGATAATGAGCTTTGGGTAGTGTATTAGGTTTCTATTACCTTGTAATTGCCATATCCAGTTATCACCAATTTAATGGCTTAAAACAATACCAATTTACTATTTATTTTTTAAGTATTTTATTTATTTTTTAGACAGAGAGAGAGAAAGAGAGAGAGAGAAAGAGAGAACAAGCGAGCAGTGGGGAGGGGCAGAGAGAGAAGCAGGCTCCCCAGTGAGCAGGGAGCCAGATATGGGGCTCAATCCCAGGACCCTGAGATCATGACCTGAGCTGAAGGCAGATGCTTCACCAACTGAGCCACCCAGGCGCCCACTATTTACAGTTTTGTACAGCGGAATTCCAACGTGGTCATACTGGGCTAAAACCAAGGTTTTGGGAGAGTTGCGTTCCTTCTGGAAGCCCTAGGGAGAATTTGTTTCCATGCCCTTTCCTGCTTCTGGAGGGTGCGTCCAGACCTTGGCTT
Source organism: Leptonychotes weddellii (assembly GCF_054177405.1). Lineage (NCBI taxonomy): Eukaryota > Metazoa > Chordata > Mammalia > Carnivora > Phocidae > Leptonychotes > Leptonychotes weddellii. Next base: position 500 of record NW_027707260.1, on the reverse strand, counting down.
GTAGCTTCCTTTTCTACCTGCAACGCCAGCAATGTTGGGTCAAGTGCTTCTCATGCTGCTCTCTGGCTCTCCTGATTCTCTGTCTCCTCGGCCTCTAGCTTCCACTTTTCAAGATGTACCTTCCCGGATAACACAGGATAATTCTGGATAATCTCCCCATGGCTAAGTTAGCTGATTAGCAACTTTAAATCCTTCTGCAACCTTAATTCCCCTGTGTCATATAACATAACATATTCATAGGTTTCAGGGAGTAAGATGTGGACATCTTTGAGGGACCATTAATCTGCCTGCCATAGGTAGCTCTTAAAAACGAGCGACATGTGGAGCAGACTTGAATCTGAACCGACATGGAAATAACTCCCAAGTCCAGTTGAGATTAGCACTGTTGCCCAAGCTAACTGGCTGACACACAGATAAAACATAATACGTGTTATTGTAGTCCTGAAATACTGAGGTTGTTTCTTACTATTGTGGCCACTGTTGACTCAGTCATCTACAAA
>NW_027707259.1:0-336 GCF_054177405.1 Leptonychotes weddellii | reverse complement strand
CTCATTCTCAAATAAATAAAATTGCTGTAAACATTGGGATGCAGGTGCCCCTTAGGATCACTACATTTGTATCTTTGGGGTAAATCCTTACTAGTGCAATTGCTGGGTCATTGGGTAGCTCTATTTTCAACTTTTTGAGGAACCTCCATACTGTTTTCCAGAGTGGCTATACAAGCTTGCATTCCCACCAGCAGTGTAAAGAGAGTTCCCCGTTGTCTGCATCCCCGCCAACACCTGTTTCCTGACTTGTTCATTTTAGCCATTCCAACAGGTGTGAGGTGATACCTCATTGTGGTTTTGATGTGTATTTATTTCCCTGATGCCAAGTGATGTTGG
>NW_027707258.1:0-336 GCF_054177405.1 Leptonychotes weddellii | reverse complement strand
TGGAGCACTGGGTGTTATACGCAAACAATGAATCATGGAACACTACATCAAAAACTCAGCCCCTCTTCCTCTCTTTCCCTCTCCCTCCCTTTTTCTCCACTATGGTGATTAACATAACAATAAAAAAATTTTTTTTTAAAAAATTAAATTATATCTAATATGTGTTTGGCTACCAGTAAGGGCTCTATGCTTGTATTCCAAACTCATGCGAATTCTGAGGCCCAGGCACCTTCTCGGGTCTTGGCAATCACCTCAAAAGCAAGCTGTAGCTTATGCTAGAACACAATAATGCCACGCATTATGTTCCCAATTGACCTTCTGAAACTTTCCAGCACC
>NW_027707257.1:0-336 GCF_054177405.1 Leptonychotes weddellii | reverse complement strand
GCACCGGGTTTCCCTCTCGGAGGCTGCAGTTTGCGTGCGCGTGACCGTCGCTCCGGGTTTCTGTCTGGGCAGCTGCGGTTCATGTGCGCGCGACCCCGCCCGTCTGGTCCTCCACCCTGGGGGCTGCCCTAAAGTCTCTTCCCGACGTTACCGGTCTGCGAGTCTGTGCCCCGTCTGCAGCACGCGAGGCTGTCACTCACCGGCGGTGTAGGATAAAAGCAATGACTGATGTTGTATTGGCAATTACCATGATGCTAATGTTAGCTTCCCAGTATGCTAACTGGCAAGCTATTCCACAAGTCACACAACAGAAAGAGGCACAGATCACATTAAGAT
>NW_027707256.1:0-336 GCF_054177405.1 Leptonychotes weddellii | reverse complement strand
TTTTATTTATTTATTTGAGAGAGAGAGAATGAGAGAGAGCGAGTACATGAGAGGGGGGAGGGTCAGAGGGAGAAGCAGACTCCCTGCTGACAGCAGCAGGGAGCCCGATGCGGGACTCGATCCCAGAACTCCAGGATCATGACCTGAGCCGAAGGCAGTCGCTTAACCAACTGAGCCACCCAGGCACCCCTAGACTTCAGTTTCTAAGAAGTATTTTAATTATGAATTTAATGTCATCATGAAATCTTGAAGAGCATTAACAACCCAGAATAATTCAGAACTTTTTAATTTTTGGGTGGAATGCAGTTGGGACTACTTTGCACATTAACAAAATTG
>NW_027707255.1:0-336 GCF_054177405.1 Leptonychotes weddellii | reverse complement strand
GTCATGAGGGTGGAATGCAGAGGCGAGTGCCCACGGGGCTCCCGTCAGGTGCAGCTGCTGGGTGGAGGGCACGAGAGCCTCGCTCCTGCACCTGGAGGGCGGCCAACCCGCTCTGCTCCCCAGATCACCATCCTTTCCACTGCCGCTGCTTCAGCCCAAGGACAGAGCTGCGTCCACGTGCCAGGCGGGTGCTCCCGAGTGGCGTCCCATTTCAAAGTCCCTTTAGGCACCCAAAGTGTTTGGTGGGCAAATGCCGTGGCTGGGAAATCTGCAGTCCCCGAGGCGAGTGCACTTTCTCCTGGTGCTCACAGTTCTTCCATAAGCGACGTGTGTCAG
>NW_027707254.1:0-336 GCF_054177405.1 Leptonychotes weddellii | reverse complement strand
TAGCATAATTGTTAAAATATGTAAATATGGGGTGCCTCGCTGGCTCAGCTGATAGAGCATGTGACTCTTGATCTCAGGGTGGTGAGTTCAAGCCCCACATTGAGCACAGAGCCTACTTAAAACAGAAAACAAACAAAAAAACAACTATAAATACATCTAGGAAAAATAGAAGTATCTTAGTACGCTAACTTTGAAAAACAATATAATGGCTAGATTAGTCTAGGCTATCTTTTTTTTAAAATAAGATTTTATTTATTTGAGAGAGAGGAGGGGAGAAATCACAAGGTGGTGGGGGAGTGGGGGGAAGGGAGAAGCAGACGCTTAGCAGGGAGTCTG
>NW_027707253.1:0-336 GCF_054177405.1 Leptonychotes weddellii | reverse complement strand
TAAGAAATTCTTAATAAATAACTGGAGGGTAATAACAAACATAAAATATTGCAAATACTTAACTTGATTTGAAATCTTCATGCCCTTTTAAGGGAGAATAACAATTTATTATCTTAACACTGAATGAGAATTCTTAGGAAGAAATTTTCTTCTTTTGGAGTAATACTGATAAGCTATTTGAAGTTAAAAGGAATGCCTCCTGAGGACTGGGTGTTAGCAGGAGCTAAGACACAAAGGATGTGGGTAAACCACCTGCGTGAGAGAAGAGGAATGGGTAGCCTGATAGCATGAGACTGGAGGACTAAGGGCGGTGAACTCACCAGTGAGAAATCCCCT
>NW_027707252.1:0-336 GCF_054177405.1 Leptonychotes weddellii | reverse complement strand
ATCACCTTTTGTTTCATTGGTCTTCTCTACATTTTTTTTCAGATTTCAATGCCGTTCATTTCTGTTTTATTTTTCATTTCTTTTTTTGTTTGTTTGCTTCAGTCTTAAATATCTCTTCTTTTTTTAGTTTCTTAAGGCAAAGGCTTATATTATTGATTTTATTTTTTATTTATTTTTTTCTTTTCTTTTTTTTTTTTTTATTAAGTAAACTCTACCCCCACGTGGGGCTCAAACTCATGACCCTGACATCAAGAGTCATATGCTCTACTGACTGAGCCAGCCAGGTGCTTATTAATTTTAGTTCATTCTTTTTTTCCAGTATATAAATTTCTTGCT
>NW_027707251.1:0-336 GCF_054177405.1 Leptonychotes weddellii | reverse complement strand
TGCGCCCCCTTACGTGACATTCTTGAGAAGACAAAACGGAAAGGTTGGAGAAGAGACCAGTGGTTGCTGGATGGAACTGGGGGTGGCAGGGTGGACAGGTTGGGTCTTTGGGGGTGAAGGTGCTGTTCTGTGGCCCGTACCTGCCCCTGTTAAAATTCAAAGTCCATGTACCCAAGGTAAAAGGGTCGGCTTTACTGTCTGACAATTTAAAAAAATAAAAACTAGATGTGGGCAAATTGATGGAGTTCATGTAGCAGGAGTAATTTTATCACAAGGGTGAGTTCATGGAGTCTGTCATCAGAAGTTTATAAATGAAAGCAAATGTGTGTGGTGTTC
>NW_027707250.1:0-336 GCF_054177405.1 Leptonychotes weddellii | reverse complement strand
AAGAGTAAATTAGGACACAGACATGTCCATGTGTAAACAGAAGGGCATATAAAGACACAGGGCAAAAATTGCTAGGAAAGAGGTCTCAGAAGGAAGCCATCTCCCAACAAACTGATTTTGGGCTTCTAGCTTCCTGAGCTGTGAGGAAATCACCATCTGTTGTATAAGCCACCCAGTCTGCTTCAGCGAACAATACAATCTTCCCAAGAAGGGAATCTGCTCCCACTAGAACCAGCACACCTTTCATGGTAAGAAAGATCAGTAGTTACCCCAATAGATACCCATTAAGAGAGTATTCAAGTCATCTGTAAACATAAAGACCATAACTAGAGTTTT
>NW_027707249.1:0-6036 GCF_054177405.1 Leptonychotes weddellii | reverse complement strand
GAGAAACAAACTGAGGGTTCTAGAGGGGAGGGGGGTGGGGGGATGGGTTAGCCTGGTTGTAGGTATTAAAGAGGGCACGTACTGCATGGAGCACTGGGTGTTATACGCAAACAATGAATCATGGAACACTACATCAAAAACTAATGATGTAATGTATGGTGATTAACATAACATAATAAAAAAAAAGAATGTCTTCCTTATTTTTTCCTTCTGATAAATTCTCTTCTTCAAACTTTTTTCCTTCTGGTAAATTATCTTCAAAATTTAACAACTATCTCAGTGTTTGGCACAAAGCAAGTGAGCATCTCATTTTATCATTTTATTGAATGAACATTTATTTAGTATTACTTGTTTTAGTAAGCTGTTCTGGAATCTCTCCCTTTCCCCATTATAGAGAAAGTTAAATTCTTTCTCATTGTATTCCTTTCATTACCATATGTATATATCCATGGTCACCTATAACATTGCATGATCAATCCATTAATTTATAAATATGTCTCCTTCATTAGCCTATAGCTCCTTGAGGACAAACATCAAGCTATCCTCTTCTGTTAAAGTTTTGAAATTGAGTAAATTGCAGAATAATATGTAGTTAACTGGAAATTCATGTAATGCCTATTACACACTTCTCTTAGTGAGGATAGCAAAGGTTATGCTATGATAATAAATATATCCCTAAATTTACTGGATTTACATGATAAAGTGTATTTCCCATTCACACACACAAGTCAGTGATGTTGGGATCAGTTTTCTAGGGCTTCTCTCCTCTGTGCAGATTTCCAGGCTCCATTCTGCTTCTGTATTTTCAGAAAATTCCATCTGTGTCTTCCAGGGCTTATCAGGTGAGGAGAGAAGCGGAGGAAGCATAATATCCCACATATTACTTCTTAGAGTTCATTGACTCTAACTCTGAGGAAGATGTGGAAATATAGGGCCAAATGTTGATATTTGGGGAACATTAACAATCTGAGCCACACAACATTAAAGAATATAGTAAAAGGAAAATGTCATTATTGGGTGGCAGAGTTGGGGGAAGCTTTATGGCAGAAATGGGGCTTAAACTGAACTTAAAACAAAGTTAGAATTTAGATAATGAGAGAAAGAAGAGATTCCAGTCATTTCTTGATCTAAAATATAATTAAACTCTGGCTTCATTCAAGATTATTTTTTTAGTTTCTATATAACTTTTAGATTCATAATTTTACTTCTGCTGTTTGATATTTTTAAAAATTTAGTGTATAATGAAAATTCATTTATTTAGTTTAGTATAGAATTCTCATTAAAAACTCAGCAGGGGTTTATGGTTACTAATCAAAGACTGTTAGAACAGTTTAGGCAACATTAATGCCTAGAAGTTTGGAAAAATGTCATTTTGTGGAAGACCAGTTATGTTAGTAATGAAAAGGACTGGATCTTCTAGTCCAGTGGTACATTTTGCTATATATAATCTTTCACCATAGAGAAAACATATCTGTCTCCTTGTGCAGTCTCGACTCTCTACTTCCACTGATTAAGCTAATTAAGCTTTGGCTAGCCCAACTAGACCATTTTCCAAATGGTAACAAATAATAACTCATCTTGAATTGTGCTTTCAAATTTGCAGAGCAATTTCATATTCACACTTTTTTTTATTCTTATTGTGGATTGCACAGATATCATTAAATCTCATCTTACAGATGGAATACATTGAGGTTAATTGACTCTGACGAGTATCGGAAACAGGACTGAAACTATATTTTGGGATCCAAGTACAGCGTCTTTTTCCATATCATATACCTACCACTTTCATTATCTTATGATGTTGATAAAATCAAACTGTGTCCTGGTTCAAATTATTATTGAAGCTCCCCAAGGAAACTGACTTCTCTAGGGTCAGATATTACACTCAAATAAATGAATCTTTGAATGCTGACCACATTGAAAAATATAATAGGGGCGCCTGGGTGGCTCAGTCGTTAAGCGTCTGCCTTCGGCTCAGGTCATAATCCCAGGGTGCTGGGATTGAGCCCCACATCGGGCTCCCTGCTTGGCGGGAAGCCTGCTTCTCCCTCTCCCACTCCCCCTGCCTGTGTTCCCTCTCTCGCTGTGTGTCTCTCTGTCAAATAAATAAATAAAATCTTTAAAAAAATATATAATAAAACAGCTAATTGATAGAGGGAAATAACAACAGATTAAAATTCTTAAATTAGGTTGTTATTTCCTCTTATCCTAGAGTTTCTGAGAACAGTTTATATAACTTATATTGTACCTGAACTGTAAATCTCATGACTTCATCTGCTTGCTTATATATGGCATCATTTATTCATTATATACCGATCACTTATAAAATGTTAAGCATTGCAGTAGACATTAGAGATACAGTGGGGAACAATAGATAGTTTGTACCCTTACAGAGAAATTATTAGGAATTGCAGTAATTGCCAAGATGGGGTTCATACAAGAGTGGTGAGAGAATATGGTGGCAAAGGGACCCCACAGAATCCACCAGGTGTAAGGACCTTTCCTTGAAAGTGCCCTGAAAAGTGGGCAGGATTTAGGTATGCAACAGGGCTGCCCCTGGATTGCAGTGTCATGAGGAAGGTGCTATGTTGATTCTGCCTGGAATCCAGAGAAATATGTAAACTGTTAAACAGTTCAATTCTGATAAGTCTGCAGTTGTATTTGTCATGTAGATATAAGGCAATTAAGAGAAAGAACGAAATGCTTTTTTAAGGAAAAGAGTCTCAGAGCCGTAGTTCTGAAGTTCTAGTGTGAAATTTTGAAAATTCTGAAATTCAAAATCACCTGAAGTCTTTATTATAGCAAATTGCTTGACCCTAACCTTAGAGGTTTTTTTTTTTTTTTTTTTTTGATTCAGTAAGTCTGGGCTTGGTCCTCAGAATCTGCATTTCTGATAAGTCCCCAGATGATGCTGATGCTGCAGGTCCAAGGACCACACTCAAGCAGTCATGGAACAAAGGATTAGGATTTGTGTGTTAGTGACTTTCAGCTTTACCTTTGCCATTTGCCCTTAGCATACATTCTGAAGGCAATTAGTATTTATTACAAAGGTGCTTCACATGGTACTGAATGAATAAGTCAATGAATCTAATTAATTATTCTCCATTGGCTACAGCATTTATGTGGATTTATGATTATTTCAGATTTACGATGAATACATAAACTATAAACTATGAAAGTGACTTTTTTGAAAAACTGCAACTGGAAGAATTTACTAGATTTGCTGGCTTTGTATCTTGACTACTATATTTTTAGGGCAACTGATTGAAAAAAATCATTTAAAAATAGGGAAGAGCTCACTTGGATATTTATAACCTGACAGGTTAAAACTAGCACAACAACTGAATGGGAAATTGTGGCTCTTAAAACCTACACAGGCAGTTTCTAAAAACTCAATGAGCTAATTTATAGGAAATTGTACTAAGAAATCTGTAATTCTGGACAAGAACTCTTTTAGTTGAGAGATCTTCCTAAAAGGGTTGACACATTAAATTATCTACCCCCCCCCAAAAAAAAATTATCTTAAAGGGAAGCTGCATTTTCATGATTATAACTTGCAGAAACTCCTTCCCTAGGTGTTTCCTGGCAACAACTGGAAGCAGATGGAGGGAGGGAAAATAAAAAGTCTTGGCCTTTACCCAGACTCTGATGCCTTTAGCACCTTCTCCCCAGGTTCACTTGTTTAAAGGGCCTAATTGGGCTGGGAGGTGTAGAAAGAGCGAGCCATCATCCCACTTGATTCAAAGGTAGAGTTGTAGTTCCCAGAGGTTGGCTGGTTGTGCTGGGGAGGGGATGCCTGTGATTCTAAGGTTCTAATCCATTTAACTGAGCAAAGCCTTATGGACGGGAATGAGTTCAATTTGGGGGATTGTTTTAAACATGTGAGGGTAAGTCTAGAAGGTTGTTGAAATGTAGAAAATCCTAAATCAGAACAAGAATAGGGACACCAAAGAGAGAAGCCAGATAAGGGAGAGAAGAAAAAGTTCCTGGGTCTTTCACCATTGGCCAGAGAGTATATAAGCATGATCTCATTTAATCCCACCAGCAATCCTGTGAGATCGATGTTAGTATCCCCACTTTATACAGGACAGTACTGACACCCTGAGTCTCAACAAAGCAGGTAAAGGAACAAGGCTGGGATGAGACTCCAGGTCATTTGACCCCAAAGCCTAGCCTTATTTCACCATACCAACCTAACTTTTCAGGTAAAGGCAGGCATCACAATTGTATAGCTCAAAGAAGATGATTTCAGAGAGAATGTGGATAGCTAAAATACTCAAAGAAATTTGAGTAGTTTTCATGATAGCCAGGATCTATGATTTAAACCAGAAAAAGAATTAAACTATTTCTACCAAGACCCTTAGTTTGCTGGCCTCTTGGAAACTTCCCTTCAGTTATTTCCTCTGTTTCAAACTTATGTTTTTTAGTAATATCCTGGATTTATTTATTACCATAAAGGCCTGAACTTAAGTGATCAATTCCCCATCTGTTCCTGATTTTCTAAAACATACTCGAAACTGAGTCTTGTTGTCAGCCACCAATGGCCTGCCATACTCTGACTTGGCACCTTTCCTCCCTAAATGTTGCCTTTTAGTATTGCTCTTTGGGATTCCTCCTGACCTTCCAACAATATATCATTACTAGCTCATGTCTAAAGTCTAGTGCAGAGTGACAAGACCATCTAAGATGGCCATTTTTTAGGACAAAATTATGAACAATATACTAAAAGAGCAACATGAGCCTTTCCTAATTAACTGCTTCCTGCTCTTACCCTTTTCTGCCTTGGACTCTATTTAAATATAATTTTTTTTTTTGCCCCACATTCCATATTGACTTGCATCCCAGAGCCACTGTACCTTATGGAATAAAAAAAATCTTTGACATTTTTCCAAGGCAGCATCTCTCTTAAACAATTAACTTTCTAATTCATGAGGACTCTTATTACTCCAGTTTCCGTATCACTAGTTTTAAAAAACATTTTTAAAAGAATGTCACCATAATACAGAGCATGCAGCTTTGTGCATAAGCACGTAAATCATTTTTGTAAATAGCTATTTACTAAGGATGAGCGGCAATTTGTGCTGGGTGGGAGGTAAAGAATGAGATTTCATCATTTAGTGGTGAGATACACATACTTCTCAATTATCTGTGCTAATGGGGACAATGATAACAAGGGTAATGGAGTCCATGAGAAATCCATGGTGGAATTTAAATCAGTCCTTTTTGCTGCTTCTAGGTAGTGATGGAAAACATTTTGCTAGAGTGAAATTTTAGGTTGTTTATAGATTTCAATTACTATGCTATTCCAGTTCCTATTTTTTTCTCAACAACTAAAAGTTGGATACATAAACAGATAAGGGCCTAGTTGCATTTTGAAAATAAAGGTACTTTAATCAGACTGACTATGAATATATAATACCCAAACAATGGCCTGTTTTTTCCCTCTGTGGAATTGAATAAATGTTGGCATTTGGCAAACAAAGCGAATCAAACACTTTTACTAAAATTAGCAGGGCATTACCTAGAGAAAATTCTGTGACGTTATCCAGAAATGAAATGGATTGAATTTGTTACAACTTTTCCTTGAACTCCTATAAAGAATTATAGCTGCAGGTGGTAGGTATTCACCAGTAGTTGGCTCTTTTCCTATTTATGTCAAGAATTTCAAATGGAAGACTCAACATCCTCCAGATAAAACCACTCCATGCTGCTAATCTTTGCTTTTCATATACAAAAGTATTACTTTATTGGATAGCAAAAGTGTTTTAAAATATTACTATGAAAATGTTATAGAAATTAACAATTTAAAATAAGAACAATAAAATAAAAACCAAGACACAAATGAGCCTTCTCCCCTAATATTACACCTGCCTTATGTTCCATTCATATGTGATTAAAACTTTACATGCATTTATTTTGGTTAGAAGACCTTTGCCTCCTGAGTCCAGAGGTTCAGAGTTTCACTCCTATAACCTGGGCAGAAGGTAGCCTCAAACAACTTTAAATTTGAGAGACCTTAATAAATCTCTTGAAAAA
>NW_027707248.1:0-336 GCF_054177405.1 Leptonychotes weddellii | reverse complement strand
GGATGCGCAAGAGACGTGAGCTGGGGTCCCTGGAGCTCTGCCACCCAAAGGGGGGAGATGGGAGGGGGTGGGGGTTCCAGGCTCAGAGCAGGACTCTCCCTGGCGTCACTTGGACACGGGGAGCCACCTGCCTGCGTCCAAGCGACCACCGGAGACCTCCCCGTGGTCTCCAGTGAACAGGGGAGCATGCCATCCATACGTGTGCACACGCATCACTCAGACCACACACATGTGCACACGTGTGCATTTGTCCACACAGCATGCATAGACACACCACACATGCAAGCACAGACACCACACCAACGTATGCGTGTGCACAAATGCACACTCCTGTGC
>NW_027707247.1:0-336 GCF_054177405.1 Leptonychotes weddellii | reverse complement strand
TTTTTTTTTTTTGTTTATGGTTTGAGAGTAAACACCTATGTATTTTGAAGAATGCACATGTGTATATTCGAACATAACACACATATTTTCCTGTTTATGGCTAATTCCCAACACTAATTTCTATCTGTAGCAGACAGGAACAAATATTTAGATAGCATTGCCTCTTCTATGTATATTTTCAGGTCTATTTAATGAAGTAAGGTTTTAGACCTCTGTTAAAAGTACTAGTTATATGAAGATTTTGGAAGTGTAGTAAGATTTCAATTTGACAGTGGTCTTTAATCAAGGCACAAATTTTGCTTTTAACAATTGAGCTTCAAGAATACAAATATCAAG
>NW_027707246.1:0-336 GCF_054177405.1 Leptonychotes weddellii | reverse complement strand
TTCATTAGTCAACAGACACTTATATCTTGGCTTTTGTAAATAATGCTATGAACATGTGGGGTGAAGATACCTTTTTGAGTTAGTGTTTTTGTTTCCTTCTGATAAAAACCCAGAAGCGGAATTGCTGGATCATATGGTAGTTTTATTTTTAATTTTTTGAGGAACCTCCAGGCTGTCTTCCATAGTGGCTCTGCCACTTGACATTCCCACCAACAGTGGACAAGGGTTGCCTTTAGTCCACATCCTCGTTAACACATATTTCTCGTCCTTTTGATAATAGCTCTCCTAGCAGATGAGATAAGGTGATATTCCACCGTGGTTTTTTTTTTTTTTTTT
>NW_027707245.1:0-336 GCF_054177405.1 Leptonychotes weddellii | reverse complement strand
GAAGCTTTTGTCCTACGTTTTCTTCCAGAGTTTTATCGTGTTAGGCCTTACATTGAGGTCTTTGATCCATTTTGAGTTAATGTGTGTGTGTGCTGTTAGGTAGGGGTCCAGCCTCCTCCTTTGCATGTGGAGATGCGGTGTCCCCAGCCCATTCTGTTGAAAAGACTGTCGGCTCCCCATCGAGAGGTCTTGGCATCCTCGTCAAAAGTCCTTTCACTGTGTGAGGGTTTCTTTCTGGGCTTTCTGTTCACCTCCCCTCGTCCGTCTGTCTGTTTTTATGCCAGTACCACGTGGTTTGGTTACTGTAGCTTTTGTAGTAGGTTTGAAATGAGGAAG
>NW_027707244.1:0-336 GCF_054177405.1 Leptonychotes weddellii | reverse complement strand
TTTTTTTTTTTTTAAAGATTTTATTTATTTATTTGAGAGAGAGAGAATGAGAGAGAGCGAGTACATGAGAGGGGGGAAGGTCAGAGGGAGAAGCAGACTCCCTGCCGAGCAGGGAGCCTGATGCGGGACTCGATCCCGGGACTCCAGGATCATGACCTGAGCCGAAGGCAGTCGCTTAACCAACTGAGCCACCCAGGCGCCCTATCCAGTTCTCTTTAGTTGGGTATCACTGAGTCACCTCAAAATTAGTTGGCTGAAGTGTACTCTTCCTCTCCTCTCAATTGTCCATATCCTGTCAGCGTCTCCATTTTTTTTTCTGGTCTTCGGGGTACACAA
>NW_027707243.1:0-336 GCF_054177405.1 Leptonychotes weddellii | reverse complement strand
GGGACTCCAGGATCATGACCTGAGCCGAAGGCAGTCGCTTAACCAACTGAGCCACCCAGGCGCCCTCCAGGTGCTTTTCAAGCTGTTGCTTCTCAGCTATATCTCTGTGGGGTTGTTTGTTATGGTATCTTTTTAAGAGTGGGGACTTAGTTTTCTATTGCCCTCTAGTTTTGCCAGAGCTAGACCTGATGATTTTTAAAGTACCTGGATTTAATCCCTGCTGGCTGTAAAAACTTGAGAAGTTAAGACACACTGGTTTTCAAAGCCAAATGTTATGGGGACTTATCTTTCCAGTGTAGGTCCCCTAAGTGTATGGGGACTGATTTGGGGTCTGGT
>NW_027707242.1:0-336 GCF_054177405.1 Leptonychotes weddellii | reverse complement strand
TTCATTAGTCAACAGACACTTATATCTTGGCTTTTGTAAATAATGCTATGAACATGTGGGGTGAAGATACCTTTTTGAGTTAGTGTTTTTGTTTCCTTCTGATAAAAACCCAGAAGCGGAATTGCTGGATCATATGGTAGTTTTATTTTTAATTTTTTGAGGAACCTCCAGGCTGTCTTCCATAGTGGCTCTGCCACTTTACATTCCCACCAACAGTGGACAAGGGTTGCCTTTAGTCCACATCCTCGTTAACACATATTTCTCGTCCTTTTGATAATAGCTCTCCTAGCAGATGAGATAAGGTGATATTCCACCGTGGTTTTTTTTTTTTTTTTT
>NW_027707241.1:0-336 GCF_054177405.1 Leptonychotes weddellii | reverse complement strand
TAATGACATTTTTCAAAGTGCTGGAACAAACAATCCTAAAGTCTGTATGGAATCTTACCAAGTCTTCTCATTTTGTAATTACACATGAACAGTGAATGGAACTATTAAATATGTAGAATCTATACTCTATAGGAGCAGAACTCTTGCTGGGTTTTGCACACTATTACAATGCCCCTGGCAAAAAAATGATGCCAAACTCGTAAGAAATTCTTAATAAATAACTGGAGGGTAATAACAAACATAAAATATTGCAAATACTTAACTTGATTTGAAATCTTCATGCCCTTTTAAGGGAGAATAACAATTTATTATCTTAACACTGAATGAGAATTCTTA
>NW_027707240.1:0-336 GCF_054177405.1 Leptonychotes weddellii | reverse complement strand
TTTTAAGCCCCAATCCAAATAAACATAGCTCTAAATTACATGTACCACGAAGCTCCACCCTGGGAACCTAAAATGACACCTCCTCTATCTTCCCAAAAGAACTTTGTTATCATTCTGCCCATTATTATCTTGAGTTTCTTGAAGCCTAGACACATTTCTGAATTACATTCCCTCAGAGAGCTTAGCACAACTATCAATAGACAGCTACTCAATTGATGGCAAAGTGCGTTCACAGCCCAAATTACTAGAGATGCTAAGTAGATAAAATGTTCAGACTTCCGCTCTCCTGAGTGGGAAGAGCGGATATGGGAAGGGAGGACCATGGTTGGAGAGGGA
>NW_027707239.1:0-336 GCF_054177405.1 Leptonychotes weddellii | reverse complement strand
GTTCGTTCTCTTTAACCTTAACTGAAGGCATGCAGACTCCTTAATTTAAATAATGGAAATTAGAGACTTGGGACATTAACAATGCTGTGTTATTTGGTATTAGCCGTAGTGTCTCATAAGGATACGGCATCAGCTATTGTTAGGATAAAATCAAATATTCTAATCACAAAGATAGAATAAGAGCGAGATTATACTAAAATTTAAGATTATCGTCAAGCCTATAAATTTTTATTTGCTACTGTCATTAGCACTCATTATTTGGCGCTAATTATTTGGCTAATAGAAAGCTAATACAAAGTAAACTAATAGAAAATAGTTTGAACGTAGGGGATGAAG
>NW_027707238.1:0-6037 GCF_054177405.1 Leptonychotes weddellii | reverse complement strand
AAAAAAAAAAAAAAAAGAACATCGTCCAAGTCTTACAAAATACTTCCCTATGCATGCTCAATATGGTGACACTTGTGCATCTGTTGTTCCGTGCAAAGCTTATTTCACGCCAGTCTTTTGCTGGAAATTCTAAGATACCTACCTTGACGTTTTCAAAGGTTAATGGGCAGGTGGAAGAAGCTCTAATCCCCATTTTGTTTTCCGCTTTCCCTATGTGAAGGCCTTCAGTGTCACGATCTACTAGGAAGCACGTAATTCCTTTATACCCCTAAAAAGAAGATTTAAAATGCTATGCCACACTTGAACTGATAGGATCCCCTGTTTCCAAGAGTTGAAAGTTAACAGAAAACTAAAACTGAACTTTGGCATTATTATTAATGGGTTCAGAGCTGCAACAGGTGCATTAGTAAACTCGGAAAACATTAGATTCACAATGAAGAAGTCTATAATTAACCATTATGGCTATGAAAATTATTAAGATACGCTGAAGTATTATGTGATCATGAGCATTCCATGTTTTAAATTTAATTTTGTTAAATGCTTTAAAGTTTCGAATGTAATTCAATTAAATGTTATGTCAGAGAAAAGACAATCAAATGTATTTACCTTTTTGCCATATACCTATTTTCCAACTAAATATTCTTAAAAATGAATGTACTAAGTAGGTACTTAAATTCATTCTTAAATAGAAAATGTGAAATCCTACAAAATGAAAGATTAGCTTCTGATATAACGTTTTAGGTGGCAATTACTAAATGGACCTCCATGTAATACTAATCACATCAACCATATATATTCGGGGAGGTTAGTAAGTAAGAGGTTGAAAAGATGTCAGTTATCTAACATTTCAGTACTGAGGAGAATGAGGACTTGAAGACAAAGCTTTTGAAAATGCAGGCAGGAAGGAGATATGAAGAGAAAAGGTGGGAAGGGGAAAATAAATTCGCTTTCAAACTTACAAGGTCAGGGTTTACGTTCGCCATCACCAGGAAGATCCCTGCATATTCTGCGTTGCTGATCCACATCTTTGACCCATTGATGACATAATAGCTTCCCTTTTTATCAGCTCTGGTCTTCAAGGCAAATAAATCACTACCTGCTCCAGCCTCTGAAAGGCAGATACTTCCTACCTACATGTGCAAGCAAAAAAATTTCCAAGTTAATAACTGTATTTGTATTCTGTGTAACAAATACTTCCAGTAAAATAAACACATGTCGCTTAAAGCTTGAGCCACTTTTAAAAGCCTGTACTTATAAAATCGTAATGGTATTTTTACAGCATTTCTAAAATATACCCTACCACCTAAGATAGATTTAAAGACTTAAGCGCACAGATTCATTGCTAAATTTAATTAATTTGTTCTAATAATTGCAGTTTTCTAGACATCTCACTGTAAATGAAACCACCAACAAAAGTATTAAGAAAATATAACTGGGGGCCCCCCCCCAAAAAAGATTTTTTTGTCTGATGATTATTCTCTTGAATTTCCAAGCAGAAACGAGAGGCAGAGCGTATTTTTCAAGTAGCATTAATTTCCTGAGCATTGCTTGATTACTGAATGGTGCCACATTGTGGTCTTGGATAGTAGTCCACATCACAGCTGGAGATGTCCTAAGTTTAGAAGAGATCGGATTCATTTCAACAACTCCTATTGACTTACTTTTTCTGTCGCAAGCTTGGTCAAATAAGTAGCCTTTTGTTCTTCTGTTCCGTATTTTCTAATTAGATTGTTAACTACTGTGTTCTGGATGTCACACACCAAAGCCACAGAGGCATCAACTTTGGCTAATTCCTCTATCACTAGGATAGACGTAAAAAAGGAAGCTCCTGTTCCTCCATACTTTGTTTCAATTTCAATACCCATCAACTAAAAGGAAAAACAAGGAAACAGATTAAGAAAGCTAATTTCTCTTTTCTTTTTTTAAGATTTTATTTATTTGACAGAGAGAGAGAGAGCACAAGCAGGGGGGAGCAGCAGAGGGAGAGGGAAAAGCAGTCTCCACGCTGAGCAGGGAGCCCGATGTGGGGCTCGATCCCAGGACCCTGGGATCATGACCTGAGCCAAAGGCAGACACTTAACCATCTGAGCCACCCAGGTGCTCCAAGAAAGCTAATTTCCATATGGGAAAATTCCTTGCAAGAACAAGTTCAAAATTAAATGTTAACTATATAGATTCCTAATTTTAAAACTGTACGTATATTTTACTTTAAATTGGTATGGCTATTGTATTATCTTGTAAGTAACAAAAACAATAGAAACTATACATACTTGAAAAGGAAGCGGTTAAAGCTAGAACTGCCATTTGTTTATGGAATCTAAAACACAAAAACCAGCAAAACGCTTCAAAGGATGATGGAATGGAAGAATGAGAAAGTGTCTCCTACCGCAGGGAGTCGGCGGAAGGCAGTGGGGCACAATCCCTTCTAGGCAGGCTCCTTGCCTTGACTCATTCAGCCAAGATGATAACTGAAGGACCACTCCTTCTGGGGCATTCTAGGTGGTTAGCAGACATCTGGTGGTGTTTCCTAGAACCCCAACAGACAAGGCGGAGGGGGCCTGGTAAACACGACCAGATGCTGGCCAAGCTTTCCAATGACGGTCTCACTGTTCAGCAGCTACTCCTAAGTCTAGAGCGTGCTTCCACAGTTCTCCATTTTTAAGTGTCCTCATTTCAGAAAGAGAATGTGTGTACGGGTAATTCAAGCCCCAAAGCTGTTAACAGATAAAAGGCTAATGCTGCTTTCTATTCTGCCCAGCCACTTCTGGAATCACAGCGTGCTGCAGTCTGGGTCCCGGCGGTTATGGGTCAGCTGAGGGGAAGTTAGTGGGAAGACTGAGAAGGTGAGGTCCAGAAATGATGTTCGATGAGGAAACACAGGGCATGGTAACTATCTGGTTATGGTCTCTTGGACAGCAGTCAGAAACACTGCTTCTCCCAAAAAGCCACCGATTTTTCCTCCTTGGAAATACCGTTTTTGTCAGCTATTGTTACGGCAGGGGACCATAAATAGGGATAAGAGGTGGCTGAGAAGAGCTGGTGTGGGAGGTGCAACCAAGCAGACGCTCCAGCTGAGGTTACACCTAAGCAAGGGCAGCTTGTGGGCTTCAGACCATCCCGCCCGCAAGAACCACCCCGTCAGGAGAGTGATGTTCAGGGGTAGAACACTAATACTTCTCAGAACAGCCCAGAGGCTCTGCCAACAATGAAGATGAAGCCTGCCCGAAAAATGGGCTCCCAGATGCCACCTGACCCACAGATAAGATTCCATGTTCCCAAGCCTTTCATTGCTTTAAAAAAGGTGGAAAAATCACTACTAGGTATGGTACCCACAAGCGGGTCTCTTTAAAGTGGGAAAAGGAAAAACTATTTAGGTTCGGTGGAAAAGGCGGTTTTTTTCCAGCAGGGTAACAGACAAGATTTTAGCCAATGGCTCTGAAGAGGAGCTACCAGTTCTGGGATATTTCCTAGTATTCAAAATAAAAGATAAACAAACGTCCCTTCACAGCCACAGAGAGGGAGAGGTGATGAGTAAGTGTGGTGATTTTGAAAATGTTCTCCTTGGAGCCCCCATGCTGATAACATTTGACAATGTTCTCCTTGGAGCCTCCATGCTGGAGCAGTTCTACTTTTATCCATGTTGTGTACTGGGCTTCTGTTAAAGGGCTCTGCGACTTAGGGAGCTGGAAACCGGTTTCCCTGGTTAGTGCGGGATTCAGAGGCCGCCTCTGCTTCTAAGTTTGCGGTGTGCAGAGGGACTCGGGTAGAATACATGGTCTACTGTGAAGTTTTACTAACTAAATCTCAATCTTGGTATTGTTGAGCTGGATCACTCTTTGTTGGGGGGCGGTCCTGGACACTGTAGCATGCCTGACCTCTATCCCACCAGATGCCAGCGTCACCCCCAGTTGTGACCACCAAAAATGTCTCCAGAGACTGCCAAATGTCTCTTGGGGGACAAAACAGCCTCTGGTTGAGGACCACAGATCTAAAGAAATCATTCTTTCTTGCTTCCGAGCCCTTCTCTTAAAAAGCACGGTATTCCTAACTTAAAATGCTAAATCAATTTAAAAGAATTTAACTAGGATTTCAACCTAAAAGAGAACACAGAGGGGCACCTGGGTGGCTCCGTCTGTGAAGCGTCTGCCTTCTGCTCAGGTCATGATCTCGGGGTCCTGGGATCGAGCCCCGCCACGGGCTTCCTGCTCAGTGGGGAGCCTGCTTCTCCCTCTGCCCCTCCCCCCCGCTCATGATCTCTTTCTCTCAAAAATAAAAAAATAAAAATCTTTAAAAGAGAACACAGATAATTTTGCCTAGGAAATGAAGAGTTTATTAAGCCATCATTACAGTTCCTGAATTTAAACACATGCATACATTTTAAAGCGGGACAGTACTTATATAAAAGTTTGGAATGGGAAGAATTATAAAGTACATACCCCTTGTTGAAATAATCCTTGTATTATCGAGGTGTCCATTTTTGAATTTTCATCCATTGTTGAAACCAGAGGAGCAACCTGTTCCTGGGCAAATTTGTTAACTGTAGGGGGAAAAAAAATACTGATAACGTCTTTATTCTCTTAATAGGACAGGTTTTACTTTAAAAAAAAAAATTTTTTTTAAATTATAAAAAAAAATTCCATTCACAAACTGAACATACCCCCCAACACGTCATGGGATCTCACACTGGATCCAACTGGTGACCAGATGGATCTGGAGGTGACACTGGGCCGTCTACTCACCTGTGTTCTTTATCATCATCTCCTCATCTGTAAACATCTGGAGGGGGGCACAGGACAGCCCGGGGTTTGTTATACCAAGGAGAGCTGCTGACTGGGAAGATTTCAGGACACGGGGAGGAGTTTTCCAAGAAGACAGGCAAGTTGGGAAGTTTCTTCTTAGCTGTCAGAACAGTCCCATTGAATAGGGAACACACACACAAAAGATAGAGACATATCTGAACATCAGATTCTTTGGAAATAACTTTTATAATTCCTTCTTACCTCTTGCGTCACCAAAAAAGAGGAGCAGAAGCTGGAACATTTTAAAATTCACTGTCTTGTGAACAAAAACACAAACCAGTTTAACATTATATCCTTTATCCAAGCAATAAGCTCTTCTAACCAACAAATTTCCCAGAGGATTAGCTTTTACCTTTAAGAAAATAGAACTTTCTAGGTGGAATTCTTTCTTTCTTTCTTTCTTTCTTTTTTTAAGATTTACTTATTTTGCGGGGCAGGGGCAGAGTGAGAGAAAGAATTTTAAGTCCCACCTGGGGCTCAATCCCACAACCCTAAGACCATGACCTGAGCCGAAATTAAGAGTCAGAGGCTCAACCGACTGCACCACCCAGGAGCCCTGGAACTCATTCTCAAAATGTTGCATTTCATGGACTTCTTTGAAGGGGAAACCTGAATATAAATAACACTACTGGGTGACCACTGCAAAGAGCATTCTAGAGTGGGGCGGGAATAGGTGAGGGCTCAGGGACAACTGAGCGGGGAGGAGAGCCCCCCGTCGACCTGCCCTGGGGGCTGCAGGCACCAGGGCTCTCTTGGTTTTCCAGGCCAGTTCTGGTGTTTCAGCTTCTCTGGTGTTTCAGCTTCAGAGACGGTGCAGCAACAGAGTTAAGAAAACAGGCTCTGAATGGAAAAAAGAGTCTCTTCAACAAATGGTGTTGGGAAAATTGGACAGCCACATGCAGAAGGATGAAACTGGACCATTTCCTTACACCACACACAAAAATAGACTCCAAATGGTTGAAAGACCTAAATGTGAGACAGGAGTCCATCAAAATCCTAGAGGAGAACACAGGCAGCAACCTCTTCGACCTCAGCCGCAGCAACTTCTTCCTAGAAACATCGCCAAAGGCAAGGGAAGCAAGGGCAAAAATGAACTATTGGGACCATCAAGATAAAAAGCTTTTGCACAGCAAAGGGAACAGTCAACAAAACCAAAAGACAACCGACAGAATGGGAGAAGGTATTTGCAAATGACATATCAGATAAAGGGCTAGTATCCAAAATCTATAAAGAACTTA
>NW_027707237.1:0-336 GCF_054177405.1 Leptonychotes weddellii | reverse complement strand
TGGTCCAAGCCCTCGTGGGGCCATGTTGAACTGCCACTGATGGGGCCATCCTGAATCCCGGAGGGGAGGGGATGGTGCTGTCAGGCCCAGGTGCGTTTGCAAATCCAGGGAGATTGTTCCTCATCACAAGAAGCTGAAAAGGGCTTTACTCAGTGTCAGTGGAAAGTCGCTGCCTCCCTCAGCCAGGCTGAGGAACCACCGCCCGAAAACACAAAGGGAAGACATCCTCCGGAGCATTCCAGAAGACAGAGTGAAGCATCCTTACACCTTCAGGATGAGATGACTATTCAGGTGAATCGCTAGACTGGGAGGCACCTGGGCTCTTCTCTTTGAGGC
>NW_027707236.1:0-336 GCF_054177405.1 Leptonychotes weddellii | reverse complement strand
TTCTGTCCTCTCTGCTGCAATTTTCTTGGAACACAAAATAAATGACTTGGATAAATTTGAAAAGCCTTTCTACGTTACTATTCTGAGATTATCATTCAAGAACAAGGTTGGGGGATATTGCCTTTTTGTGCCCATATGTTTTTGTCATTGTTGTTTTGAATTCTAAGTTTATTCTCTGTTAGATACCTCTTAAAGTGATGTTTTTCTTTATAGTCCTTTTACATAATTTGAATGCCACAGCTTGCAAGCCACAGCTAATGTCCCTGGGAGTATGGTGGCTGGTGGGCCTATGCTGCGGATACTATATTTTTATTCTTCAACCATAGTGATATCTTG
>NW_027707235.1:0-336 GCF_054177405.1 Leptonychotes weddellii | reverse complement strand
CTGGAGGCCTCCAAAAGAAACACTGCAAAGTTTTGCTTTCCTTTGGGCAGTGAACCCCAAACTTGAGGAACTGAATCAGCTAAGAAATCTAGAAACATTGACTGAAGCCTCTCAACCCCTTCCTCCTCCTTCTGCTTACGTGCCCCGCCCCCCGCCACCGCTCTTCCTACCCATTCCCTACAACCTTCTTCTCTGTAGCCTTCTTAGCTAAACAGCCCTCCCCTTCCTGAGACCCTGACAGCCTTCTGATCCTACAGGACCCCATTTAAGGTTAAACCTGGGGAGGCAGGAGCTGCCCAAACTTCTTTCACTCCCTGGTCAAAACCTGAACTATGG
>NW_027707234.1:0-336 GCF_054177405.1 Leptonychotes weddellii | reverse complement strand
ATGGGACCTTGGTCTCCACAGGAGGACACAGAGGAGTTCCAACCTAATGGCAGAACATTCAACGGGGTTCTCAGTAGCTCGAAAAATCATCAGGTGGGGCTTCTCTCCTCTCTTTTCCCTATCTATCTGTCTATCTATCTATCTATCTATCTATCTATCTATCTATCTATCTATCATCTATCTAACATCATCTATCTATTATCTATCTATCTATCTATCTATCTATCTATCTATCTATCTATCTATCTATCATCTAACATCATCTATCATCTATCTATCTATCTATCTATCTATCTATCTATCTATCATCATCTATCTATCTAACATCATCTATCT
>NW_027707233.1:0-336 GCF_054177405.1 Leptonychotes weddellii | reverse complement strand
TCACACCCCTAGTTCTGGGGTACCTTAGGACACCTGGTGCAGGGTGGGCGCTAAGCAGGCCCAGCACTGCTCCCATCCCTGCAGCACCAGCACCCCTGATGTGGGGCCTCGGAACCCTAGGTGACACCGTGGGTGGTCACCAAGCCACACTACCAGCCCTCCCCTCCCACCGTGCCTCTTCTCCCCATGACCCCCTCCCCTTGACCCCCTCCTGCTGACCCCCCTCTCTGACCCCCTTCCCCTTGACCCCCTCCTGCTGATGCTCCTCCCGCTGACCCCTTCCCCTTGACCCCCTCCCGCTGACCCCCTCCTGCTGACCCCCCTCTCTATGACCCC
>NW_027707232.1:0-336 GCF_054177405.1 Leptonychotes weddellii | reverse complement strand
CACGGTGTGACCGCCCAGCCCTGCATCTTGCTCCCCTCCTCCCTGCCGGGCCCGGTCTGCTGAATGGCGGACCGGATGGTAGGCTGTGGAGCCCTGGAGGCCAGGGGCTTGCCGGATGGCTGGTAGGAGGGCTGCAAAGCCGGGCTTTGAGGGCCTCCAGCGTAAACATGCATGTGTGCTGAGCAGGTGCCTATTTGTGTGAGCACGTGTGCATCCGTGTTTCTATTTGTTTCACTTTCTGGTGTGGGTTAAAGAAGTGTGGCTCGCAAGGTGCTGCTAGAATCCCCATCCGCTCCTTTGGCCTGCCCCCCTGACCCCCCTCCTGCCCCGGGCTGT
>NW_027707231.1:0-336 GCF_054177405.1 Leptonychotes weddellii | reverse complement strand
TTTTTTTTTTTCTTAAAATCCCACATATAAGTGATACCACGCAGTAATTGTCTTTGCCTTATGTGAGCTTGATGCCATCCAAATTCATCTATGTTGTTATGAACGGCAAGATGTTTTTTTATGACATAATAATAGTCCGGTGTGTGTGTGTAATCACATTTTCTTTCTCCATTCATCCATTCATCCGTTGAAGAACATTAAGGTTGTTTCCATGCCTGGCTACTGTGAATAATGCTGCCAAGAACATGGGACCGAAGATATTTCTTTGAGATCTTGATTTTAATTCTTTTTGGTATATATCCAGAAGTGGAATTGCTGGATCATATGCTAGCCCTA
>NW_027707230.1:0-336 GCF_054177405.1 Leptonychotes weddellii | reverse complement strand
TGGGGCTCTGCGCTCAGCGTGGAGTCTGCTCGTCCTTCTCCCTCTGCCCCTCTCCCACCTCCCACATCCCCCCCGCCAACCCACCCTCCACGCGCCCCCCCCGCTCATGCACATGCGTGTGTGTGCGCTCTCTCTCTCTCAATAAATAAATAAATAAATAAATAAATAAAAAAAATCTTACCCCACACCCAACTCTGGGAAAGTTGCCTGGGAATCTGTCTTGGACAAAGTGCCCCCAGTGATGCTTCTGTTTGGACAAGGCTGGGAAACCTAGGCCCAATTATGTGTTTCTCTTCTTAGGTCCAGCCCCTTATCTCTGTCTCTGGGCCTCAGGGG
>NW_027707229.1:0-336 GCF_054177405.1 Leptonychotes weddellii | reverse complement strand
AACCAGTTGGTGAGCGTCGGAGTGGGAAGGTCTCCAGGATCAATGTGCACCAAAAGGCTTTAAGAAGTACATAACCATTGACCAAAAATACCACTTCTAGGAATTTTCCATAAGGAAATAACCAGAAAAGAGTTCAAAGATAGATACAGATAGATATAGACACAGGTACAGATATGGATAGAGATGTAAACAGAGATAATGTTGTGATATAATAAGAAATACATATTTTGGTCTTTATCCCAACTCCTGGTAGAGATTCTAAAAACTCCGTAATTTCTTTTTTTTTTTTAATTTTTATTATGTTATGTTAGTCACCATACAATACATCATTAGTTT
>NW_027707228.1:0-336 GCF_054177405.1 Leptonychotes weddellii | reverse complement strand
TGATGTAGTGTTCCATGATTCATTATTTGCATATAACACCCAGTGCTCCATGCAGAACGTGCCCTCCTTAATACCCATCACCAGGCTAACCCATCCTCCCACCCCTCTCCCCTCTAAAACCCTCAGTTTGTTTTTCAGACTCCATCGTCTCTCATGGTTCCTCTCCCCCTCTGATACCCCCCTCATTCTTCCCCTCCTGCTATCTTCTTCTTCTTTTTTTTTTTAAACATATAATGTATTATTTGTTTCAGAGGTACAGATCTGTGATTCAACAGTCTTGCACAATTCACAGCGCTCACCATAGCAATACCCTCCCCTATGTCTATCACCCAGCCG
>NW_027707227.1:0-6037 GCF_054177405.1 Leptonychotes weddellii | reverse complement strand
GCCTGGTGGTGGGTATTGAGGAGGGCACATTCTGCATGGAGCACTGGGTGTTATGCACAAACAATGAATCATGGAACACTACATCTAAAACTAATGATGTAATGTATGGGGATTAACATAAGAATAAAAAAAAAATCCTCCGTTGCATTGCATTGTTAATACGACAGCAGAATGTTTGGGTATATATATACTATTTCCATATAAGATTCTCTTCGTTGCTGCAGTTCTAAACAACATTACAAGTATAACTTTTCTCTTTCCACTGTAATTATGCAGTGAGTATTGTATAATGATCACCAGCCTTGAAAATCCATCAGGTTTTGACACACTTTGCTGAATCTGTCTGCTGGCTTAACAGAATACTTTATTCTGTGTTTAACTAGTTGATTTTACTCTTCTGAATTGTCCTTATTTTTTCTGTATAATTATTGGAGCCTTTAGAGTGGCATCTATTTGAATCAATTAGAGGAATCAAGATCATGGGTTCTGGGATAAGACTGCTTTGAGTAGAATACTGGCTTCAACACTTAACAGCTGGGTGAGAATTGGCACGCAACCTCTGTAAATTCCTCTTCTGCATTTTAAAGGATCATTTTTACCCAGTGACTGCATCCAATTCTTTCAACAGGGCTAAATTATATGCTGAACACCTGGCTTGATTGGCCTATAAATGGCACTTGGGTGGGGGACATTGCCATAATCCCTTTTAAAAAAGGAAGACCTATGAAATCTGTTGGTAAATGTGACCTGAAGTCAAATTTGAGGAGACCATAGGGCCAGGAAGGACTCTGCAGACTGGGGAGGGGGGCGGGAATCAAGGTGTTGAGGATCTCAAGCAGTGGCTCTCTGCCTTCAGAGGGAGGAAGGGAGCTGGGCAGGGAGGATCATAGTTGCCTATTAATATGAAAAGAAACACTAGAAAAATGTCCTTCCTCTTAAACTGGCATAAGACTTCAGGCAGCTCATAAATACCTTAAAATGTTAGGTGGTTTTTCCCCTTATATTTAGGTCTTTAGTCCGTTTTGAGTTAGTTTTTGTACATAATGTGTGACTATTTATGGGAACCTTCCAGGACAGGCAAATCCATGGAGACGAGAAACAGACTGGTGGTGGCCAGGGTCTGCGGGGAGGGGAGAATGCGGAGCAAGTGTTTAATGGGTATGGGGTTTCCTTTTGGGGGGATGAAAGTGTCTGGAACTAATCCAAGGTGGTGGTTACACAACACTGTGAATGTACTAAATGCCACTCAACTGTTCACTTAAAATGGTTAATGGTTAATTTTATGTGAATTTTACCTTAAGAAAAGAGCAATCTATGCTTACATGGAAAAAAAAAAAAGTTGAGTGGTCAACAGGATTTGTTTCAAACCCAATACAAACAGAATTATTAGCTGTGTGTTCCAGCAGGCTTGGTGCCTGTGGAAGGTGGGACAGGTCTCTTTATAGAGTAGGATGTGGACACCTGGGATGCTTCAGTTGAATTCATCCCTCACACCAAGGTCTGGAGCAGATGCAGGTTCTGCAGGCTAATCCCCCAGGGTCCAGCTTACCTCTTGCAGCGCTATGGCAACTTCCCAACTGCAGGTACCTTCTCCACGTGCCTGGCAGGGTGGAGGGACAAAGGTCAAAGGCCACTCAGCTGTTTCTGCCCTCTTTTTATCAGGACAGAGATAACATTCTAGAAAGCCCCACCAAAAAGACTTAAGCTGATTTCGCTGGCCAGCAGTGTTCCTTGAGCACTCTTGGCTGAAACATGGTTTTGTGAATGCAGTTGGTGACAAAGAAGCAGGTAGAGTGGGCTTGCACCTCAGGAACACAGTGGAGGTCTGCCCTGGTCGGCCTCAGCACGAATCTTGGTGACTGCCCACCCATTGACCCCACCTCCTTGGATCTGCCCCACTTGTCTTTGCTGTGCTGGGAGCTGAGTTCCACATCCCTCCCCTACCTCCAAACCCTAGCTGCAGCTCCCACTCTCCAGTAAAGCCTTCCTTACCATCTTCAAGGGTCATGAAAAAGTTTCCTTTACCAGCTTCTTGGTGTGGCTCTCCATCTTCCACATGCAGCAAGAGAAAGTGCTTCTGAGTATAAGTCAAATTATGTGGCATCCCTGCCAGAAACTTCAGACCTGCTTCCTGTTATACCTGGAATCAAATTTTTAAAATCCAAATATAACTAGCCACTGCCTTAATGATCAGAGATCTGACCCTAGGGTATGAGTCCCATCCTGTGTTCATCTGTTTCAATGAGTGCCCATGCTGAAATCCACTCAGTCCCGAGCTTTAACACTCATTCACTCTGCTTAGACTTTACCCCCCACAAAACTCTCACAGCTAATAGCTCCTTGTCTTCATGTTCTCAATGACCTATTTCCTCTGAGAAAATGTCCATGCTCATGTGATGTAAAATCTGCCTCATTCTGCTTCTGTATCATCCTGTCTTCATATTTATATGTCACTTGTTTCTGTTTGAATTGATCTGTGAAATGTCTGCTTCTCCCACCCTATACGTGTACCCAAATTGAGTATAAACCCCAAGTGGGCAGGGTTCTTACCCATCTTTGTAACTGTCCCTTCAGTTCTAAAATTGTTCCTGGCACCCAATGGGAAATTTTTTTGAATAAACTAGTGCCCATGGCCACTTAATGAGGTGGGTGATGACATGCTTGTTTTACAACTGGAAATCTGGGCATAGGACCCTTGACTCAAATGCTCATCTGTTCAGTGAATAGAATCTCAAACCCATGTCAGTTGAGGTCGGGAAATAACTCTTTGTAGGCAATGGCAAATTGAAAAAGTGTACCACTCAACTGCTTGGTGAGTCTCTGTTGAGATATTTTCAACTTGAGACCGTTTTGTAGTCAAGGTCCATAAACATCCTAAGACAACAACATGTCAGGTTGTTCTAGAGAGCTGAAGTGAGTAGTTCTCATTAGCTCATTTGTACACCAAATTTACTAAAAACTAACATGATCTGCTAGGTCCAGGAGATGCCTCCGCATGGACTTCCTACCTATCCTCAGGGATTTGCACACTCCTCAAAAGAGCCCCAGACTCTCAAAATGGGAACCACTGTGTCAAGGCAAAAACTAAGGGAGTTCTGTGTGAATTTTTCCTACTTTGGAGAGTTGGTTCCTAAAGCAGCAGGTCGGGAGTGAGAATTGCCCAGTTTCTGGCACAGAAGCAACCAGTATTTAAGACAGGAATACCAATTTGCTGTCTCTTTCATTTCTCTCCTTAATTCTTTAATGCCCAAAGCTTGGATCTCTCATGCAGGGTGAGATGGAACCTTCTGCACAGCTGGGTTTCAGCCTGCAGCCCCTCCTGGAGCAGCTCAGCCAGAATGAGCTGAGCCAGTTCAAGTCTCTGCTGAGGCCCCTTTCCCTGCAAGATGAGTTACAGCACATCCCTGAGACAGAGGTAGAGGAGGCTGATGGGAAGCAACTGGCAGAAATTCTCACCAACCACTGCCCCAGCCACGGGGTAGAGATGGTGACCATCCAGTCTTTGACAAGATGAACCGAACAGATCTGTCTGAGAAAGCAAAGGATGAGCTCAGGGGTAAGTAGAAATGAGCCCACGCAGTGTCATAGGAGGAAGGAGGAGTAGCCTCCAGGGTTTTACATGTATAGGAATAACATTGAGCCTTGGAGAGGCCCCCTGTCCTGAACTGAAATGCTAGACCTTCATAAAGTCTGGTGGTATCTCTCATTCTAGCTATTTCTACTCTGTCCAGGTATTGTATACCTTCCCCGGCCTCCTCAGTCTATATCCCTTCTCTTTTCTAAGACTGTTCCTGGAGTATATTTATATCCCATTCTCGTATACATCCAAGACGTTAAATTATTACACACCTTCTGTTTGGTTTTCAGCTCCCACTCATGTTTCCTTCCACAGACTCACAAACCCCTACCTTCCCTTCGATCAGCAGCACTAATAGCATTTGGGGCTGGGTGAGGAGACCTATTTTGCATTGCAGGATATTTAGCAGCATCCCTGGGACCCCAGTGCTAGCATCCCAGCACCTCCACCCATTAGATGCTAGGAGCACACTCCCCTCACTTGCAACAGCCAAAAATGTCTCTAGACACTGCCAAATGGCCCCTGAGTAGAGAACAGTGTTTTAGGTCAGTGGTTGTCAACTTTTACCATGCTGGGCAATCTCCTCAGGAGCTTAAATACACTGATGTCCAGAACTGGTCACCAGAGACTGTGATTTAGCTAAATGATCTGTGTCTCCCCTAGGTGTGGGGTTCTTGAAAGCTTCCCAGATGATGCCTGTGTGCACCCAAGGTTTTATAATGTCCAGGGCTCTGCTGCCTAACAGGGTGGCCGTATGCAGTTAGCACACACTTGGCCCATGGCTGGTTTGATTCAAGCATGCTACAAGGCTAGAATACACATGGGCTTTTAACTGCATGCTTTTATGTACCATCTCATGAGCAACTCTTACACTGACTACACATCTAAGTGTTAGCATTTTAGATACATAAAAATTATGAAAATTAGTTGTACCTCTTTATACCTTTCATAATGTGGCTACTAGAAAATACAAAATTACATAGGTAGCTTGCTTTTGTGACAGGTGTTATATTTGTTTTGGAGAGCACTCTGCTCTAGGGGACCTTTTCTGTCTTCCTCTTTGGCAGGGGTATTCAAAACAGCTCTGCCTTACCTACAATTTCCTTTTTCCTTAAAAAAAAAAAAAGACCAGTTTTATTCCAGTGAGGGATCTGTTTTTAGCTTAATGTTCCCTGTCTTCAATGGACAGGTGAGGGTTTTCACCCCTAGCTGGCCTCTGGAGATTATAAATTTGGAAATAGCATGAAGAAACTCTGAGCGTAGCACCTATAAGGATCTGGCTCTGAAAAGTGCGGGTTTCCCCGACCTCCTCCTCTACCAGAAGCAGCTCTGGAGTCTTGGAACAAGCCTCCAGCATTAGATAAGCTACCTCATTTACTTTTCATGTGAGATTTTGGAATTCAGGAGCTTGTTTTAATTAGACAAGACACGGTGCTGAGCACTAAGGATGCAAAGAAAGACAAGCCCTCCTCTCTGCTGCCATGCAGGTGGGTGAGGAGTGAGACCTGGGGAGCTCAGGGAGGCGGTATTTATACCAGAAGTCAGTAAGCACACACAGATGCAGGAAAGCATGAGCTTTCCCTTGGAATCTGGACAAGCTGGATTTTAGACTGACCTGCAGCAAGAGTTGGCCAACTAGGCTCACAAACCGGATCCAACCTGCCACATGCTTTTGACCTTCCCACAAGCTAAGAACAGTTCTTATATTTTTAAATGGTGGGGGGCGGGGGGGCAGAATCAAAAGACTGTCTTATAGCCTATGAAAATCATAAGAAACTCAAACTTCAGTATTCATAAACGAAGTTTTCTTTGCACGTGGCATACCCATTTGCTTATATGTTGTCTGTGACAGCTTTTGCCCTACAAGGACAGAGATGAGAGGTGTGGCCCGAAAAGCAGGAAATATTTACTGTCTGGCCCTTTGCAGGAGCAAGAAAATTAAGTTTGCTAACCCCAGCCAAAAGGATTTTTGAGTTAGTGATTTTCAACATTCTCTCCTCTCAACACCCCAAATCCCCAGTATCCTTAATGATATGACTTGGGCTCAAGGCAACAGTAAACGGGAGGGTGGTGTGAAGAGCAAAGGCACAACCATTGATAATCTCAACCCCGGGTGTCCTGACTTCTACCAATACACAAGTGTGTTAAAAGGTTCCACAATGATGACCTAAATAAAGGTCAAAGGTAGACTGGTGGTCCATCAGACCTTACATTTGGCAGTGCTTTAAGGAATACTGCCTGCTTAAAAAGTTGGTATTCGTGGGCGCCTGGGTGGCTCAGTTGGTTAAGCGACTGCCTTCGGCTCAGGTCATGATCCTGGAGTCCCGGGATCGAGTCCCGCATCGGGCTCCCTGCTCGGCGGGGGGTCTGCTTCTCCCTCTGCCCTCTTCCCTCTCGTGCTCTCTGTCTCTCATTCTCTCTCTCTCAAATAAATAAATAAAATCTTTAAAAAAAAAAAAA
>NW_027707226.1:0-336 GCF_054177405.1 Leptonychotes weddellii | reverse complement strand
GTACTGTGGTCGCCACGGGTATCCCAATTTTCTCTGTGTTATTTTACAATGAAAATATGTATTTATAATGATCACCTTGAGGGATAGTGACATCCTGAATCCTCTAAAAATAATCCAGCTGTGTTCCCTGGTTATCAAGGGGGAATAAAGCATAATACTTTCTGGAGAAAAGGAAAAAAAAAAGCTCGGCAAGCAAAAATGAAGACAAAAAATTTTATTAGCCTTCAATTAACCACAATTAACCTCAATTAACAATAATACCTGTATGCCTCAGGCTTTCTATTAAGGTTTTATTCTATATAAATTCAACATATTATCACAATAATAATAGGCTGT
>NW_027707225.1:0-336 GCF_054177405.1 Leptonychotes weddellii | reverse complement strand
TAGGATACAGGTGTATCATAGGTGACCCCTGATGTCCCCCTGAGAGAACGAGGTGGAGGATGTACGATGGGAACGCAGCAAATTAACAGGAGGGGAACGAAAGAATAAAATTGCCACAACCTCTTCTCTGATGAAACGTAGAAGGCAGCTCTGGGACACCTGGCCGGCTCCGTCAGAAGAGCGTGCCACTCTTGATCTTGGGGTTGTGAGTTCAAGCCCTACGTGGGTGTAGAGACTCAAATAAAACCTTAAAAAAATAGTTAAAAAAAAAAAAGGTAGAAGGTAACTCTGCTGGCTGTCGGCTGAGCATATGGTGGAGTTTGAGCCTGTGGCCAG
>NW_027707224.1:0-336 GCF_054177405.1 Leptonychotes weddellii | reverse complement strand
GATACTTACTCTTAGTGTAGGGTGCAAGGAGGGATCCTTAAAGGGTGACTTGGAGTCAAAGAACAAAGAAAGAGGAGAGTGTTTTAGGAAGAGGAAAGAGCCAAAAGTTTATAGAGAGTATGGTGAGAGACACCTGTTTTTACAATGCAAGGACTCTTAGTGCTGGCTGTCAGAAGCTATCTTGTCAGCCTTCAGACTGATGTATAGCATAGAGAGTGTGTATAGTGCCGGTGATTCTAGTCAGTTTAATGAGCAAGAGTTCCTTAAGCAGCTAGTATGGGCCTGTGCCTAGTGGAGACCTGAGAGCAAAGAAAGTATTGTCAATGACAATAACTG
>NW_027707223.1:0-336 GCF_054177405.1 Leptonychotes weddellii | reverse complement strand
GCTCTGTGAGTGCCTGCCCCTCTCCCAGTGCCCCGGCAGCCACTGCCCGGAGCCAGCCTGACCAGGGCTCCACCAGCCCCGATGAGGAGGGGGCGAGCACCTGGGAGGAGCCCGAAGAAGCCCAGCCGGGGCTCCAAAACGTAGTCCAGGGGAAGGTGGTCGACCTGGTGGAGTTCTTGCTCCTCAAGTATCGCACCAACGAGCCGACCAGCCACGCAGAGATGCTGGAGATCGTCGGCGAGGATGACCAGGATGCCTTCCCAGTGATCTTGGGCCGAGTCTCCGAGTGCATGCAGCTGGTCTTTGGCGTGGATGTGAAGGAAGTGGACCCCAGCG
>NW_027707222.1:0-336 GCF_054177405.1 Leptonychotes weddellii | reverse complement strand
TTTGGATCTTTGGCATAAATACCCAGTAGTACAGCACCTAAGTTTTTTAATTCATGGCAATTATATAACATTTCTCTATTTATTTTCATACTCTTTTTTTTGTTTGTTTTGTTTTGGGGTTGTTGGGTTTTTTGCCCCCTCAGACACTAAGGTACCCCAGCAAGTAGCTGCTTCCCTGGGCTATGTGAGTGCCTTGGGCAGTTTTCTGGCTCTATGTGCTGTTTGGCCCTCCCAACTTTCAAAACCTGGAATTATGGCATCTCAATGCCCCAGAGCCTCCCAGGCTCTGCCTGGTCCCAGACCGAGTGCCAAGTAAAATCCTCCTATTTCATTTTG
>NW_027707221.1:0-336 GCF_054177405.1 Leptonychotes weddellii | reverse complement strand
GTGCCTTTCTCTCTCAGTCGTACACTAGCAAAAGTGATGAAAGCAGAGACCTGAGGTGGGTTAGCCCTCTCTTGCTGAACTTAGGAACCCTCTGCCGTATGTGAAGAAGGCTGCTGGAAACTGAGAGACCAGATGGAGCAGAGAGCAGCAATTTCAGCTGAGGTTTCCTTAGACCACTCAGCTTGTCATGCCAGTGAAGCTCTCTTAGAACATCCAGCCCCAGCTCCAGCTGAACTAGTCCAGACCGGAAGAGCTGCCCAGTTAACCCACAGAATCATGAGAAATAATAAATGCTTGTTGTTTGAAGCCATTATGTTTGGGAGTGGTTGGTTATAC
>NW_027707220.1:0-336 GCF_054177405.1 Leptonychotes weddellii | reverse complement strand
GACTTACGTCCCCCAATAATGTTGCATATTCCACTTTGCTGGGCCAAGGTCAGGAGAGAGACACAGTCTGGATGAAAGATGCCTGGGCTCTCCACAGCATGGCGGAGCACTAGGTGTCCTTGCAACTTGAGTTCAAGAGGGCTTGGCTCTGGGGCACCTGGCTGGCTCAGTAGGCAGAATATGTGACTCTTGATCTTGGGGTTGTAAGTTCAAGCCCCATGTTGGGCAGAGAGTTTACTTAAAAAAAAAAAACTTAAGAAAAAAAAGGTCTTGGGGCGCCTGCGTGGCTCAGTTTGTTAAGCGACTGCCTTCGGCTCAGGTCATGATCCTGGAGTC
>NW_027707219.1:0-336 GCF_054177405.1 Leptonychotes weddellii | reverse complement strand
GCCTGCCTCCCAGCTCTGCTCTGCAGGGGCATCCGGTTGAATGGGGGACGGGGAGGCAGAGAGTGGCTTGCTGGACCACAGGCTGGAAGCAAAGACTCTGAGATTGTTAAATGACTCAACCTCAGGAGGGAGGGAGAAGATGAAAGGTAGAGTCTGCTTTTCTCTTCTTCCTCCCTTGCTCTCTTCTTCTCTCTTGTGTTTTGTGTATAAGAATTCTGATCTGGGGCCCCTGGGTGGCTCAGTAAGTTAAGAGTCCAACTCTTAGTTTTGGCTCAGGTCATGATCTCAGGGTCCTTAGATCGAGCCCCACGATGGGCTCTGTGCTCAGCATAGAGT
>NW_027707218.1:0-336 GCF_054177405.1 Leptonychotes weddellii | reverse complement strand
GTGCCTTTCTCTCTCAGTCGTACACTAGCAAAAGTGATGAAAGCAGAGACCTGAGGTGGGTTAGCCCTCTCTTGCTGAACTTAGGAACCCTCTGCCGTATGTGAAGAAGGCTGCTGGAAACTGAGAGACCAGATGGAGCAGAGAGCAGCAATTTCAGCTGAGGTTTCCTTAGACCACTCAGCTTGTCATGCCAGTGAAGATCTCTTAGAACATCCAGCCCCAGCTCCAGCTGAACTAGTCCAGACCGGAAGAGCTGCCCAGTTAACCCACAGAATCATGAGAAATAATAAATGCTTGTTGTTTGAAGCCATTATGTTTGGGAGTGGTTGGTTATAC
>NW_027707217.1:0-336 GCF_054177405.1 Leptonychotes weddellii | reverse complement strand
TGGAACACTACATCAAAAACTAATGATGTAATGTATGGTGATTAATATAACATAATAAAATAAAAATTATTTAAAAAAAAAAAGAAAATTACTAAGAGTACACATTACGGGTAAGGGAGAATTTGGGCTAAAACAACTATCAAGATTCTTGCTGAAGGCCTATTGGATGTTCAGATATCACCTTGGCAATGGTGGAGGTTGAGGAACCCGATCAGATATGGAGAATGATCAGATTTTTAGGATGGGGCATTCTGTCTAAACTGACTTAGCAGGATTCTTGCTAGAACTGGACTTTATAAGGAAGAACACAGGAGCCCAAGATTTAGTCAAAAAAGA
>NW_027707216.1:0-6037 GCF_054177405.1 Leptonychotes weddellii | reverse complement strand
TCTGAAACAAATAATGCAATATATGTTAAGGAAAAAAAAGAAGAAGAAGAAGAAGAAGGCAGCAGGAGGGGAAGAATGAAGCGGGGGAAATCGGAGTGGTAGACGAATCATGAGAGACGATGGACTCTGAAAAACAAACTGAGGGTTCTAGAGGGGAGGGGGGTGGGAGGATGGGTTAGCCTGGTGGTGGGTATTGAGGAGGGCACATTCTGCATGGAGCACTGGGTGTTATGCACAAACAATGAATCATGGTACACTACATCTAAAACTAATGATGTAATGTAGGGGATTAACATAAGAATAAAAAAAAAAGGAGCTCATTTCCGTTTTCTTCTAAAAGTTTTATGGTTTTGGTACTTATATTCAAGTCTGTAATCCACTTTGAGTTGATTTTTGTGTACAGTGTAGATAGGGGCCCAGTTTCATTCTTTTGCATGTGTTGTCCAACTCTCCCAGCACCAATTATTGAAGACACTATCTTTTTTCTGTTGCATGTTATTGGCAATTCTGTTGTAAATTATTTGACCATATATGTGTGGGTTTATTTCTAAACTCTCTGTTCTGTTCCAATGGTTATATATATATTTTTTATACCAGTATCATATTGTTTTGATTACTATAGCTTTGTAATATAGTTTAAAATCAGGAAATGGTGATGACTCCAACTCTGTGTTCTTTCTCAAGATCGCTCTGGCTATTTGGGGCTTTTTGTGGTTCCATACTAATTTTAGGATTTTTTTTTCTATTTCTGTGAAAAATGTCATTGTAATCTGTAGCTTGCTTTTGGTAGTATGAACATTTCAACAATATCCATCTTTCTAATCCATGAAACCAGAGCCTTTTTCCACTTATTTCTGTTTTCAATTTTTTTATCAATGTCTTATATTTTTCAGTGTACAGATCTTCATCTCCTTAGTTAAATTGATTCCTAGTTATCTTTCTGATACAATTGTCAATGGGATTATTTTCTTAATTTATCTTTCTGACAGTTTATGGTTAATATATAGACACACAACTCGGGGATTTTTATATATTGGTTTTGTACCCTGCAACTTTATTGAGTTTGTTTATTGGTTCTGACAGTTTTATGGTGGAATTTTAGAGTTTTCTATATACATGATTATATCATCTGCAAATGAGACATCTTTACTTCTTCCTTTCTGGTTTGGATGCCTTATTTTCATTGTCTTATTAATTGAAATATTCTTCAAAACCCACACTAAATTTTGATTATGACAAATTACAAAACCTAAAGTTGGGAGAGCTTTGCTAACCAAAGTAAATAGGCTACAGTGACCTTATTTGGAAAAAAAAATCATTTTGTTAATTAAACAATCAAAATAGCACTTTATGAGATTAATGCTTTGTATTTTATTCCATTCTGTGGACTTGTGATTTATTTGATAAGGGCATAATTTATAGGCAGTCACATCACTGTGAGTTTTTTAATAATGGGAAAACTGGAATAATTCAATTAAAGCATCACATTATTTTTATCATATCAATTAGAGATCACATCATATATTTTGAATCCTTCTGCCTAACACAATACCTAGAATATGATGTGTATTCAACAAATGTTATTTCCAATGAATCAATGAATTCTACTTTTCCATGGAGGAAAATATTAAAAAGAGATTTATTTTAGATGTACTCCAACTGTGGACAGGCTAGAGGTCTGTAGACATAAATGTTCTCTTTACAACACACACTGCTTTTCTGTGGTATGTGGCTCTGAATTCAATGCACTTTTTTTTTAAAGATTTTTATTTATTTATTCATGAGAGACAGAGAGAGAGAGAGAGGCAGAGGGAGAAGCAGGCTCCCAAGGAGCAGAGAGCCCAATGCGGGACTCGATCCCAGGACCCCGGGATCATGACCTGAGCCGAAGGCACACGCTCAACCATCTGAGCCACCCAGGCACCCTCAATGCACTTTTTTTTTTTTTCCTCTTTTGGTTAGGATACTTCACCAGGATTCCTAATAAACCTTCTATTAGATTTCTCATGTTCTAGCTCTGGTATATTGTCTCATGCTCACTCTTGTACTGACAGTAAGGATTCTAAAGTGTTGAAGAGTCTGATGTTGGTCATTTGTTTTTGCATAATGCTTCACTTTTTATAAAGCACATTCATGTGTAATTTTGAAAATCATTTTTAAATACACATAATAAATGTTAACATTCTCACTGTAAATAATTCATACAACTTAATGTAACAGCTCCCTTTGGCTACTTCCTCATTGCAGGGCACCTCACAAAGAATAATCTTTTTACAATTTTTATGAATATTTTTATATATTTATGTTCATTCAACAATGTCATTTATTAATTTGTTATTATGCAGGGCAACAATATTATACTGCATTTAATCAATTTTCTGACAAATGTTTTTCCAGTTTTTAACATCTCTGGATGAAAATGGACTATGTCTTATAATCATTGGCAGCTCATGCTTTAATTGGCAGTAATTATTCTTTGTAAGAAACAAAAGTATATCTTTAAAATGGCATATTATGGTATTTTTTAAAATAATGGTAGTTATTTGCTAAATGTATTTAATTTCCAAAAAAAGTATAATGTACACAAACTTACTACTAGAAGACTGTTAGCTTCCTGATATGGAGTGGTGGTAGGTGGGGGAAAAGAGAGGATGGTTTGTTTTTGTTTTTGTTTTGTTTTGTTTTCTGAATAAGCTTCGGTCTTAAGTAGTCGCAGTAAGTGTGACTTTTATAGTTCTTCTGCCCCTCCTAAGCACTGCAGTTTAAGGCCCAGTTTATTCTTTTCCCCTTTCCCTGGGGTACTGTTCTCTTGTTTCCTTTCCCAGCCGCACTGACTTTCCACCAGTGCCATTAGGGCAATGATGTTTGTAGCCCTTCTCCAATTTATTAAATTCCTTTGTGCTATAATGGAGAAAATAAAAGAGGTAAGGCAGAGATTTGTGCTCATCTTTCACAGCTTCTCTTTCCTTTTCCCAGGTCAACAAAACAAAACAAAACAAATTTGCAGAACTCTCCTTAAATATTTTTTGTGCCCAGTGGTATTCACAGAGAGTAAACCTGCAAGTGTGTGGCTATCTCTCCATTTTCTGCAGCCCCCAAAACCTCACCTTATTTTCTGGAACTTGTACTTTGCAAGCTTCTTACTTGTTGTGTTTACCCCAGTGAGTATTCATGTAACCTTGTCTCCTCTTAGATTTGGGGCCAGTTGATTGCTCTGTTCTCTAATTCATTGATTTAAAAAAAAGTCATTAATTTCAATTTAGTCTGACTTTTATTGTTCTATTGTTATTGTAAGGGTAGAGTGACACTCTTTTCAACTCTCTACATCCTATAGCAGTAACCAGAATTCTCTTTTTGGTTTTGAAAAATATATTTATTTTTCATAAAATATGTTATTTCTTCTAATGTAATGTATTTTTTGTTGTTTTGCATGAACTAATTTGTATTCAAAATCTTCTCATTTTAATTTATTAAAGTGTAATATGTAAAGATATAATCCACAAAAACAAAAGTAAGAGATTGCTTGAGTGTACTTGTTAAAGGCATAAAGGAGTCTTGAAACCAAAATGTTGTAGAATCTCTGCTCTAAACTTACAGGGGACCAAGAAATACTTCAAATCAATGAGCATCTGCCCTACTATACCTCTGCTTGAAAAGGACTGAGAACCTTGAAAACATCTTCATTTTCAGGGAAAATAGTTCATGTGAAGATTATATTTGTACAGTATAAGGGAATGGAAATTGCAGTATTTTTAAGTATAAGCTTTTAAGTTGTTAACTTTCTACTTAAGAAATACCACTTTGGTCACTGATTTCTCTGAAAACACTGTCACTGTTATGTCTTAGGCAGGGCCAGGTACATAACTGCAGGGCCCAATGTAAAACAGAAATGCTGGAACACTTGTTTAAAATAATAAAAAGTTTCAAGAGAGATGGCTGAGCATTAAACCAAGCATGGGGTGCTGTTTGACTGGACAGGTGGAACACCATGAAAACACTTCTGGGTCTAGGACTACCATTCCATGGAACTCTTTAACCACATGTTTACTCATGATGCTAGACATCCTTATTTTTTTATTGTTTGTGTTTGTTTTACTTCATGGTGTTTTTGTTCACCCCTAAAGAGAGCAGCTACATTTCTGTCTTAAAATAACAAGATTTAAAGAGGGCATGTTCTGCATGGAGCACTGGGTGTTATAAGCAAACAATGAATCATGGAACACTACATCAAAAACTAATGATGTAATGTATGGTGATTAACATAACATAATAATAATTAAAAAAAGATAAAGAAAAAAGAAACAAGATTTTCCAAAGCTTCACATTAGATTTTGAAAGCAGCTATCTATACCCAAAAGTTTTAATATTTTTATATTTTTCCCTTTTATCATTCTCAGACTAGTATGTGTTTTTATACAACATCCCCTCTGATCCTGGACTATTTCAGAATTGCAGTTATGATGTCCTTTTAAATTATCCAAGCTGGTTTAATGTGGTGGAACATTGTTAGAGGAAATTATAAGTGCAAAGAGAGAAAAAACAGACATAAAATACGACAAAGCATAGAAGAGATAAACTAATCTATAAATATATATATAAACACACATACTTAAAACCAAATGAAATGAATCTTTATAATCAAGAAAAGCAGATACAGATACAAAAG
The DNA here is from genome assembly GCF_054177405.1 of Leptonychotes weddellii. NCBI lineage: Eukaryota > Metazoa > Chordata > Mammalia > Carnivora > Phocidae > Leptonychotes > Leptonychotes weddellii. The sequence goes on along the minus strand of NW_027707216.1, from coordinate 1,371 downwards.
AACACAACTCAAAATGTATCTCTACCAGATGGTATCTGTGTGGTCTTCTATAAACCAAGACAGTGTGTTATCCCTTATATTTCACATTTGAATTTACAACTTTTATTTTTCTTATCACACTAGAACACGGCTATTGTTTTCATGAATGTCTTTTCCAGTAAACTGGGCACTTCTGTAAGGAAGTTATGTCTTATTCATGCTCAGCCTAAAAAATGGTTGATATTTTAACCCAAAAAAGTCAGTTAGATAAATTCAGACAATGATCTAAACTTATATTGCATGCCCAGATGGAATTTATCATCTAATGACAGATAGTATTCTTAAAAGGAACTGTCACTGAACACAAAGAGCCCCCGGCTTAGAGTGCATCAATCAATAGATCAGCCATCCTTTGATCTAAGCAAAAGGTTTTTTCTTACTTGCAGCAAGTACGGAGACAGGGAGATAGTTTTCAAAACACTGTCTCCCCTTGGGGTTAGTGCAGGAAGCTTTTATTCAGTATGCCAGGGGCCAAGGGCAGAAAGTTTGAATATTCATGAGGTAATTTATACATATTCTATTACTTAGACACCTAGGTTAAATGCACATGTGCTGCATGTTAACATGCTAGTCCACACATAGTATGTTCAAAAACTAGCAGAGTTGTCCTGCTTCTGGGAAGAGATTTTAGTATTACAGTGCACTAAGGTAACTGTAAGACAGTTCAGGGGGCATTTGTGCAGGTCCTCAGCTTTGGTCCAGCTCATATTGGTTCTGTGTTAGTTTCTGGGTCTGAACTCCAGTGTTTCTCAGCTCTTCTAACAGTTTTGGTGATGGTTCAGTTTTTCATGTGGCTCTTCTGAGTTGGGCTTCTGCAAAACATTTCATGGAAAAAACTTTTATATACCTTGTAAATTTTTTATGCCTCCATTGACAGAACCACTTAAAGAGAAGCCACTAAAAAAGTGAGTAGCTTCATAGTAAATTATGAAGAAAAAAAATTGCTTGGAATTTTATCTTAAAATAAAACTTAACTTATAAAAGTTACCTTTTCATGTATTGAGCAACAATTAGATTTATAATTACACATATACTCTTAATATGACAAATAAAATATGAATCAAAGGTTGAGTTACTGATTACATTTTGTTTCTAAATGTGGTGATATGATAAAATAACTCTTCCTTCATCTTTGCTTCCATTGCAAATTCAGAAAGTTGTTATTTAGAAAAACTTCAAGATCTTCTGATCCTGAGGTCCTCCATCCTTTGACCCTCAAACCGTTCTCTTTTGACATGTAAAACATTGTTGAATTAACTTCTTCAACTATTAATCCATTTTAATTCTCAAAAAGACTCCCTTGTTAAGGCCTTCTTTTTTTAAAAATTTTTT
>NW_027707215.1:0-336 GCF_054177405.1 Leptonychotes weddellii | reverse complement strand
CAGGGTGCTGGGGTGGAGACTGCAAGTGGTATTAGTATTGACAAGGTCTACGGGATGGGCTGGGGATGGGAGTCTGAGGGGATACATGACTGACAGCTGTCATCGACCACATCTGTGATACAGAATTCGAGGAGTCCGAACAGAGGTGCCCACCCTGCTTGACCAGCCTGGCTCAGAAGTGTCTGATCTGGGAGTGCTGCCCCATGTGGGTGAAGCTCAAGATGCTTCTCTTTGGGATTGTGATGGACCCCTTTGCGGAGCTCACCATCACATTGTGTGTTGTGGTGAACAGTCTTTTTTAATGTTATGTTAATCACCATACATTACATCATTAGT
>NW_027707214.1:0-336 GCF_054177405.1 Leptonychotes weddellii | reverse complement strand
GGACCAAGTGGGTCCCCTGCCCATCTTTAAATGGTTTTCTATGGCCTGAGGTATGGAATGTCCTCATTGGCTGGGCCTGGGTCATAGTCTTGACTGAGGATCATTTGTCAAGGATAATCAGGGTACTGTTGAAAGAAGAAGGAGGAATGGATATCAGACAAGCAAGAAAGTGTTTACTACAGTGAAGTTATAAAAGTAGGCTAGCAATAATCAGGAAGTGATTGTGTTCAATGCTGCTATGCTTAAGAATCAAGGAAAACTATGTGGTGGCGGTGACAATGTAGCCATTTAGAAATCCGTGTAATGATTGTGACCAAGTACTTAGTGAAAACAGGC
>NW_027707213.1:0-336 GCF_054177405.1 Leptonychotes weddellii | reverse complement strand
TTTGTGAGCGCTGTAACTAGATGGTTTCCAGGCACTGTGGGAGAGGAGTTTGAGTAGGCCTGCCCTGCTCAACCCGGTGGGAATTCCCCGGTTTGGGGACAGATGGTTGGCAGGTGGGCAGCAGGGGGAGTACCTGTGAATGGCCTAAACTGTTTACGTGGGTGAGGCAGGTGGGGCCACCTTCCTTTTTTTTTTTTTTTAATTTAAAGGTTTTATTTATTAGAGAGCACAAGAGGCTCTCTAGGAGGGGCAAAGAGAGAGGAAGCAGCAGACTCCCTGCTAAGCAGGGAGCCCAACGTGGGGCTCCATCTCAGGACCCCGGATCATGACCCAAGC
>NW_027707212.1:0-336 GCF_054177405.1 Leptonychotes weddellii | reverse complement strand
TATAAGCACCACATGACACATGCCCTCTTCTACTCTGGCTTCCACTCGTCACATCCATGAAGTCTCCCTGCCACCACTGCTCAGGCTGACTATAATAAGAGCCACAATACATGACACAGGGATAGAGCCTCTGATGGGCCCAAAGCTTGCTGTTTTTCAGGGAGTCAAAGCAGACTAGGTTCTGTGCAGAAGCAGAGAGAGCATCTTTCTTTCTCACTCTGAGCTACATTTTGTCACCTGGTACCTAAAGCAGTTTGGCTTAAGAATAGAGACCCACATTATGTTGAGCGAAATAAGTCAAAAAGAGAAAGACATGTATCATATGACCTCACTGAT
>NW_027707211.1:0-336 GCF_054177405.1 Leptonychotes weddellii | reverse complement strand
GGGCCCCCAGGCTGCGTGCTTCCTTTTTCCCCCACCCCCCTCCAGGGAGGGACGGAATATTTTGCTCAAAAGGCCGAATCAGCAGATGATGTTGACTCGGGACTGTGATTCTTACTGTGCGTGCCACACGGGGCTTTTTTTTTTCCCCGTAAGCCAAAGCAGTATTAGTGAAGGCTTTAGAAATAAGCCCACAGTTCTGTCTTAATAGATTCAGTGTTGGGTCATGTGCAAGATCTATTATTTAGGATGTGCATTTGCAGGCCACTGCTGAAAATCACTGTTCTAAGGTTCCTCGGGCTCTAGACTTGCTACGTGGGGCAAGACTCTGCCACTGGC